>NC_063347.1:57660486-57674656 GCF_021869965.1 Rhincodon typus | reverse complement strand
TCTGAAGAAGGGTCTAGGCCTGAAACGTCAGCCTTCCTGCTCCCCTGATGTTGCTTGGCCTGCTGTGTTCATCCAGCTCTACACCCTGTTATCTCACCAATGTTTACTGTCCATTGTTTATTAGTTCCAGCCCAAATAAATTCTACATCTTGATCCTTCAGCCTAAGATCCCCTCTCACTAATGTGTTGATCACACTTCTCATTTAATAATACTACTCCATGCCACCACTTCCCCAAAATCTTTCTTCCCCACTTGATGAATATTCAGTTCCCAGCCCTGATCACTCAGCAAGAGGCTGCCTATGTGTGGAACCACAGAAGATGGGAGAGATACTACAAAGAAAATTTCGCTTCAGTATTTACTGTGGAGAAAAACATGAAAGCCTGGGAAATTGGGGAAATGAATAGTGATGTCTTGAAAAGAGTCCATGTGACAGAAAAGGAGGTGCTGGAGGTCTTAAAATGCATAAAGATAGATAGTTCCCTGGGACCTGATCGAACGTTTCGCAGAACATTGTGGGAAGTTGTGGAAGAAATTGTGGAGCCCCTGGCAGAATTATTTCTATCGTCTACAGCCATGGATGATGTGCTGGATGACTGGAGGGTGGATAATGTAGTGTCATTGTTTAAGAAAGGCTGCGAGGAAAAGCCAGGGAACTACAGACCGGTGAGCCTGACAACACTGGGTGGGTATGTTGTTGTAGAGGATTCTGAGAGACAGCATTTACACGCATTTAGAAAGACCAGAACTGATTAGAGATCATCAACATTGATTTGTACGTGTCTGTCAAATTTGAGTTTTTTTGAAGAGATTACCAAAGAGATAAATGAAGGCAGAGTGGTAGACATTGTCTACGTGGACTTTAGCAAGGCATTCAACAATGTCCTGTATGGTAGACTGATTATTAAGGTTAGATCACATGGAATCCAGGAAGAGCGAGCCAGTTGGAAACAAAATTGGCTTGATGGTAGAAGATAGAGTGTGATGGTAGAGGGATGTTATTCAATCTGGAGGCCTGTGACCAGCGGTGTATCACAAGGATTTGGTCTGTGTCCATTGTTGTTTCTCATTTATATAAATGATTTGGATGAGAATACAGGAGGCATAGTTAGTAGGTTTGTGGATGACACCAAAGTTGGTGGTATACTGGATGATGAAGAAGGTTATCTAAGAGTCCAATGGGATCTTGATCAGATGGGCCAAGAAGAGCCAGATGGAGTTTAATTTTGATAAATGTGAGGTGCCACCTTCTGATAAGGCGAACAAGGCTGGACTTGTACAGTTAAGGGGAGGACCCTGAGGGATGTTGTTGACCAGAGGGTCCATGGGGTGCAGGTTCATAGTTCCTTGAAAGCGGCATCACAGGTAGACAGTGGTGAAGAAGGCATTTGGCGTGCTTGTCTTTGTCGGTCAGTGCATTGAGTATAGGAGTTAGGACATCATGTTGCAGCTGTACAGGACATTGGTTAGGCCATTTTTTCGGAATATGGCATACAATTCTTGTCACCCTGCTTTAGGAAGGATGTTGTTAAACTGGAAACGGTGTATAAAAGATTGCTGAGAATGTTGCTGGGACTGGAGAGTTTGAACTACAGGAGGAGGCTGAATAGACTTAGACATTTTTTTCACTGGAGTGTCAGAGGCTGAAGGGTGAACTTATAGAGGTTTATAAAATTGTGAGGGGCATGGATAAAGTGAATAGCCAAGATCTTTTTTCAAGGATAGGGGAGTCCAAAACTAGAGGGCATAGGTTTAAAGTGAGATGGGAAAGATTTAAAAGGGACCTGACTGGCAACTTTTTACATAGAGGGTGGTGGGTGTGTGGAATGAGCTGCCAGAGGAAGTGGTAGTGGTGAGTACAATTACAACATTTGGACATTTGGACAGGTACATGGATAGGAAAGTTCTAGAGGGATATGGGCTACACATAGGCAAATGGGACTAGTTCAGTTTAGGAAACATGGTTTGTACGGACAATTTGAACCGAAGGGTCTGATTCCGTGCTGTATGACTCTATGACTAATCCCTTGAACCATGCCTCCACAATGGAGTTAACTCAAAGCCATGAATATCAATTTACACCTTCAAGTCACCATCTTTGTGGCTAATACTGTGTGCATTCTGATTGTTCCCTCAACTTAGCCTTTATAACATTTATTCCACATTCTGATCCTATTTGATGCTTGCCCTCATTTCATCTGATTTCTAATTTCACTTGCCACTTTTCCATCTTTCATCACCAGATTGGTTTCCTCTCAATCTAAGCTCCTCTTCGGGTTCCCACAGCCATTTAATTGAGACTAAAGCCTCCCCAAATGCATTAGCCAGCTCCCCCTGCAGGGATGCTAGTCCCTATTCCTGCTCAGATACAATCCAACCATCATGTACCGGTCACAGGCATCCCAATGGCTTGGAAATCTGATGCCCTCCCTCCTACATCAATTCTTCAGTCAAGAGTTCAATCCTTGATTCTCCTAAACCTATCCTCACTAGCATGTGATGCTAGGGGTAACTGAACTTACTGCTGTTTGAGCTTCTATTCTTTTAAATGCTTTCCCGTCTTGCTAACCTCTACTTTCAATACCTTATCCCTCTTCCTACCTAATTCATTGGTGCCAACACAGACCACAGTCTCTGGCTGTCTGCCTTCCTCAGGTAGGATGCCCTGCAGCCACTCTGTGACATCCTTACCCTGGTGCCACGGAGCCAACGTACCATTCTGGTGTCATATCGGCAGCTGTAGAAACGCCTGTTTGTCCCCCTTGCTGAGGAATTCCCTATCACCTTCAGATTTCCATTCCTCTTTCTCCCATCCTGTGTAGCTGAGTTGGCCCCTGAACATGGCTGGTGCTGCACTCCTCTGGGCAACCATTGCCCTCGCCAGTATCCAAGTGAGATTGATTCCAGAAACTCCTGCGGTGCCTGCTTGGTTCTCTTAGGCTGCCTGGCAATCACCCATTTCCTTTCTGCCTGCATATCTAACCTGCAGTGTGACCCCCCCCCGCCCCCACTCCTGAGACATGCTATCCGCATAGTTCTCTGCCTCGTGTCTACACCCCTGTGACTCCAGTCCGAATATTGAAAGCTGGAACTCCCAACTTCTGTACCTGATGCCACTTCCTGTATTTGTGTTTGTCATGGAAGCATGCAGGTGATATCGGAGGAAGTGACTATAAAGAGTGGTTTGTGCCTTGGTCTATTCAGAGTCAGGTTTGGGACTGAAAATTTCAAATCAGTTCCTGTAATGACACTGCTATAATCACAACAGAGCTAACTCTCGAGTTTCAGATCATATAAATACAGGGGTGTGATGCAGCTCATAAATGGAGCTCACCAAGAGAGAAACTGTGTCATATTCCACTCAGCTGAGCCGCCCTGCCATGCCTTAACTTTACAAACTATTTACTGGAAGCAGAATAACTTACCAATTACTCACCGATCCACTTCTGCTGCCACATAAATGTGAGAACCAAACACTGGAGGGTGGAAAACGTACAAAGAGAAAGGAGCACCTCCTGGCACCCACTCGCCCATCAATCTCAGAGTTTCTCCCTTGGTGAGCTCCATTTATGAGCTGCATCACACCCCTGTATTTATATGATCTGAAACTCGAGAGTTAGCTCTGTTGTGATTTTAGCAGTGTCATTACAGGAACTGATTTGAAATTTGCAGTCCCAAACCTGACGCTGAATAGACCAAGGCACAAACCACTCTTTATAGTCACTTCCTCCGATATCACCTGCATCTTTGTGGATTCCTAATGTCCAAGGCATGGCATTGATTATCCTTCTGTAAACCCTTCTATGGCTATGTCTAATAGACAGCTTCAGTCTCCCTCTGAGTGGTTTCACACCCATTGTCATGTGACAAATGGCGACCAGTATCTAGATAGTTTGAGTTGCTGTGATGTCCCAACAAAAACCACTTTAGAGACACGGGATTGTTGTAAGTGGTGCCGTTCAGTGATGCTAAGATGCTAAATCATGGTGTGAGCTTTCAGAAAGGACAAGCCGAATAAATTGAGGACAGACTTAACAAAGAAAGAGTTGGCGTTTGTGTGTCGTTTTCTCATGACCTCGGGCCATCCAAGAGCTGCCAGCTCAAAGTACTCGTGTGGTTGCTGTTGTGCTGTAGGCAACTCTGTAGCCAGTGTGGGAGTTTGCTGTGCACGTAGGCAATAATCTCACAAACAGCTAGACAATCTGTTCTATTTGCAAAGGCTGCTGGATAAATATCAGCCAGGGCACTGGGAAGAATGCCGTCTGCTCTATTTCAAGTTGAGATCTTTTAACCCAATCGATGAAGATAAAACGAGCCTCTGTTTAATGTGCCATCTGTAAGACAGTACTTCAGACGGAGCAATACTAGAACATCAGCTTAGATCATGTCCTCGAGGCTCTGGAGGGGGAATCAAACCTATAGCTCCTGAATCTGAGCCAAGGGTGCTACATACTGAGCCAAAGCCAAGACCCTACTTATGTGAGAGAGGAGGAGTGGGATACTGTGATAATACATAGTGTTTCGAGCTGATGTTGTCTGTTGCTATTGAAGCAACATAGGGTTACAGCATGGGAGTCTATTCAGCCCATCATGACTATGCCAGCTTGCTGCAAGGGCAACCCACTTAGTCCTATCCTTTCCCCTTTCCCCTCCATCTTTGTAAATCATTGCTGTTCAGATAATTATCTAGTGCTGTCTTCATAGCTGCTATTAAATCTGCCTCCACTGTACTAGCCGTAGTGCAATAAGTCTCCATAGTCAGCACTGTCACTCTCCCACCTCTCCTTCCGTTGCAGACCATCATGTATCCAAGAATATTTAGCATTCAGTCCTGACTTTACTTGAACTAGGCCCCCATTATCATTATAAGCATCATATTTCCACATCACTGTCTGCATTTGCAGTTCACTAATTTTATGTTGCACAGTCCGAGCATTCGTACAATGCTCCTGGTTTAGACCTCTCACTGTGTTGCTGTCTTACACCTTTTCCTATTCTCCCTCAGGTGATATTCCTCCCTCCCAATTCTCAGCACTGCTGCATGTGCCCCTCCCAATATTATGTCCTGATTCCAACACCCCACGGCAAATTAGTTCAAACCACCCCCCCAAATGGACAGACAAATTGCCTGGATGGGGCCTGATCCAGGCACAACCTGCCTGGCCTGTACATGTTAGATCTTGTCACAAGGAGTCAGGAATTTTAAAGCTCCCTCTCCTGTTACAATCTCTCCAACCATGCATTCATCTGCTCTGTACTCTCATTTCTGACCTCACTTGGCACTGGGAGTAATCCAGAGATTATTATGTAAACTGCCGTAACCTTGAGTGCAGAACCATATTCCTGTTTCTGCTGATTAGTATGGATTCTGCTGTGGACTGCAAGCATTGGTATACCCCTACCTTCTCCCCCTCAACCCCCTCCTCTCTCATCACCCCCACCCCCCTCCCCACCTCCCAGACTGCTCTGCAGCCACTCAATGACAAGAGAGACAACACACCGTTCCAAATTCACACCTGCGGCTACAGAAACGCTTCTTCCCATTTAACTATCAAATCTCCTAACGCTTTCCTAATCTTCCCTCGCCCCTTCTGGGGCGCTGAGCCAACTGTGATCCCGCAGACTCTGCTTCGGCCACTCTTCCCCAGAAACTCCTCCCCAACCGCCTCAAACTGGGTCGGTCGCCCATTTTCCACCCCCTTTCCCCACTGAGTGACCGCGTCTATCGAAGTGCTGCTGGCAAAGCTTGAGCTCTGAAGTCTGCACTTGATGCTGTGAAAGAATGCGGTGACCAGACTGGTGAGGGGTCTGGCCCATCGCCGGTGGGACCTGCTCAACAGAGAGAGGCTTCACTTCGAATAGCAGGAGGGAGAGACGACCTGGCCGATCACATCGTTTGGCAACCCACCTGTCCAAAAGGATTACCGGTTGATGAGCTGGAGCTGTGCAAAGTTGCTACCCAGTTGTTTGTTGGGCCAGTTCCAGTAGGTATGCTGTTCTGGAACCTAGTACAGGCGGGGAATGAAACCTGGTCATTTCTGCTCCATGTATCTCTGTTTCATAGCAAGACCACTGTTTTTGGTGGTGGTGGGGGGTGCTTAGGCATGGTCTGTATTTGATTAATGGATCCAGTAATTAACTTCAGCAAATTACTTTTGTGACTGCATTAGATTCTGCTCTGATTTCCATTCGTTGTCCATTAGACTGAATAAAAATAGTGTGTGGTGTTCCATGAGTAACAGAGTTCTAAGGTGGTAATTCAGGGCAGATTTCACTCCACTACATGTCAATGTGTGCCTGAGCATGTTCGTTCTTGTGTCTCTGTGTCTTCCTACATCTGTTTTTGCACACTTGTGTGTTTATGTTCTTGTACAGTACAGAGGGAAGGCTATCATGAGCATGCTGGATCTCAGAAAAGGCTACTCCTTTAGTCACACAGTCCTGCCTCTCTGTCACTGCCTTGTCAACTATTTTGCTTTTGATTACCGATCCAATTTCCTTTTTGAAAGTTATGACTGAATCTGTTTGCACCGCCCTATCAGGCAATGCGATCCTCACTTCCTAAATAGTTTTCCTCATCCATCGTATCTCTGGTGGTTTTGTTGCCTTGTATTCACAGCCCCTGTTCCACTGAAAACCATTCTAACCTTGTTCACGCGGATCAAAACTAGAATTGAACATTATAACCCTTTGGAGACCTAGACAGAGATGCACAAAGGTTTGACACAATTCTGTGTCTGTCTGTGTCTGTGTCTGTGTCTGTGTGTGTGTGTCTGTCTGTCTGTCTGTATGTCTGTCTGTGAGAGAGAGAGATAGAAAGTGATTTAGACGAGGTCCAGCTCCATATGGTTGAAAATGTTGCTTACATTCATTGCAAGTTCTCCTGGTGGGGATGGCTATTGGCTTGAGGTACCCCTCTGTCCCTGTTTGGAGAGCTGGTGAGCACATTTGCAGGAAAATTAGGCAGCTTCAGGACTGACTGCAAACAGCCAGCGACAACATTTGTGGCTCAGTCTGGAGAGCACTGTTGTTCGTTCAATGTGTCGCACCCACCCCCCAGCTGGAGCGAGTCAAATCTCTTTAAGATCCAATCAAGGAGCTGCCTTTCCAGATGGATGTGTGCTGAGGCTTGCTGCGTGAAGGCGAGCCCACTGAGAACTCTTAGAGAACTCAGCGGAGGGGAGACCGTTTCAGCAACATCTGACAGCTTGCTTCAAATCAATGCTTGAAGGCGCAAGCAGTAATGAAGCTTATTCTGTCAAAGTATTATGGTGAGTTCCTGGGCCTGGGGTGTGTGGCAGGCCCTCATTACCATTCCTAACTCTACTTGGGTCGATAATGTTCACCCCGAGATTACTAATGGTCCTGGTGTCGTGATTTAGCTTGTGTTTCAATCGTAGCCCATCACGAACTGCTGGAGTCAGAGTAGAATGTTTACAAACACTAACTACGCTTTGGAACGATAATAGTAGAGGGGGGTTTCAAAGGAATGCTGAGCTAGGGAATAAGTCTGGTTTCAGGCTTCAAATGTTAGCCATTAGGTAATATCTGCAGCAACTGCCATACTGTTTCCAATAGGCCAGAGTCCCAAATTAGACACCAAACTGGGAACTCCTCTCTTAGAGGCCACAGGACAATGTGGAAAGAGACAAAAACATCCCATCAATGCAACAACAATAAGGTGCATATTTATAGCCCTAACATTTCATGTGCCTTCTGGAAGTCGAAGTACATGAAATCCACATGTTCCTTTTTATCTGCAGCACATTACTGCTGCAAAGAACTCTGATTAGTTCCCTTTCATAACATCGTGTTGGCCCTGTGAGATGATCCTGAATTTTTCTATATGCCAACATCTTTCCTATGGCGTTTGTTAATCTAACGGGTCTGTACTTTCATACTTTGTCTCCCTCCTTTTTGAAAGAGTTATATTCACTATTTTCCATTCTAATGGAACCTTCCTGAATCAAGCTCATTGTTGGAAAATAAAAGCCAATGCATCAACTTTTTTTAAGTCTCTAGAATGAAATCCATCGAGACCTGAGGACTTGTCAATCTACAGGTCCAACAGTTTACTCAGGGCCCCTTCCCTGGTCATTACCACTCTATTTTGTTCTTCCTAGCCTTCAATTTCCTGGTTTACAGCTCTTTCTGGGATATTGCTTGCACTTAACCTTTAAATGTGCTCGTGGGATGTGGGCATTGCTGGCTAAGCCAGCTTTTATTGCCCATCCCTAATTGCCCTGGAGAACGTAGTGGTGAGCTGCTTTCTTAAACTACTGCAGTTCTTAGGGTGGAGGCCACTCGCAAAGCTGTTAGGTGAGGCAGGTCCAGGATTTTGACCCAGCGACAGCGAAGGAACAGCCAGTGTATTCCCAAGTCAGGATGGTGAGTGGCTTGGAGGTGGTGGTGTTCCCAGGTATTTGCTGCCGTTGCCCTTTTAAGTGGTGAAGGCTGCAGTTTGAAGGAGCCTTGGTGAGTTACTGCAGTGTATCTTGTAGATGGTACACACTACTGCCGCTGTGAAGGGAGGGAATATTGAAGGTGGTGGATGTGGTCTCATTAATGCGGGCTGCTTTGTCCCCGTAACAAGCTTCTTGTGTTGTTGAAGTTAGCCCATGCAGGCAAGTGAGGAGTAATCCATCATGCTCCTGGTGATGCTTTGTTGCTGGTGGACAGCCTGCAGAGAGGCAGGAGATGAGTTGCCACAGACTTCCTAACCTCTGGCCTTCTCTTAAAGCCACAGTGCAGTATTTATATTGCTGACCAGGTTCCACTTCTGGTCCATGGCAACTGTAGCTTACTGAATGTCAGGGTTTTAATGATAGTAAGGCCATGGAACATCATGAGGCAATGCGTAGATTTGGACATGTCAGAGATGGTCATTGCCTGGTACTTTCATTATGTATTGCATGCTGGTTCTGCTATTTAGCACGCAAATAGCCCTTTATTGTAGCTTCACCAGATTGGCATCTCATTTTTTTGGCATGCTTGATGCTACTCTTGGCGTGCCCTCCTGAGTTCCTCAATAAATCTTCTATAGTGAAGACTGATGCAAAGTACATCTTCAAAACATCTGCCAGTACCTTGTTTTTAATTCCCAAGCTTCATTCAGGTGAGTACTCTCTTTGTTAACTTGGCTTTAAGTATCTATAGAAACTCTTGCTATCTATTTTATATTTCTGGCTAGCTTTCTCTTGTACTCAAATTTTTCCATCTTTATAGTCATCGTTTGCTTTTTTTAAATATTGTGTCCGATCTTCTAACCTGCATCCACCTTTCTGTAATTATATGCTTTTTCTTCAAGATTGGTGCTGTCTTTAACTTTAGCTAATGGTAGATGGTGGACCTCCCTTTGGAATTTTTCTTTCTGCTTAGAATATATCTATTCTGAAATATCCTCTTAAACTGCATCTCAGTTTAACCTATCCTTTTGCCTAACATGCCAGATCAATTTAGTTAAACCTCCTTTCGTGCTTTTAAAATTATCTTTATTCTCCATCCTGCCATGTGATTTACTATTTAGCAGCCTGTGCACCACTCCCATGGCTGACTTCAGTCTTTATCATTTCTCATCTCTGTGCAAACCACTTTTACATCTTGTTTTCCTGAACTTGGTTCATCCCTTTCTTCAGTGCTAATACCATCATTAATTAACAGAGCCATCCCTCCTCCTTTTCTGAGCTTCCTGCCCTTCCTTCGTGGCATTTCCCCATCAATATGTGGGTTCTACAGTATCTGGTCCTACAGCTATGTCTCTGTAATTGCTATCAGATTGTACCTGTTTCTATTTATGCCATCGGTCACCTGGTTTGTTTCTAATATTGTGCATTCAGATACTGAACCTTTAGTTTTGTCCTTTTTTATTTTAAATAAACTCTACACTTTATATGTTGATTTACAGTTGGATTTGGATTCTCTATCCCTTCCCAACGGGTTCGAAATCACACGACACCAAGTTATAGTCCAACAAGTTGATTTGAAAACACAAGCTTTTGAAGCCTCAGTCCTCCTTCAGGTGTTAGTGAGAGAGGTAGTATCAAACACAGAATTTATAAGTAAAAGATCAAAGGTTCACATCATTGATGAGGATGTACTAAATAAACCCAAGACGCTGTTAAATCTTTAATCAGTTAGAAAGTTTCAATTGATTAATATGTATATGTAAATCCCCGAATTCCTTTCAAGTTACAGTCCTGAGAAAACTAATGGTTTTGTCAATATAAAGAGATGATATTTCGGGTCAGACAATGCATGTTAAGTGTGAGGCCTTGTTTAGAATCTGTTTGTGTTTTGGTTTGGAGTCAGACTGGTTTTATTTCTGAAATAGGAATTTATGAAAAGCTATATTGACTGACTGTTCAAAAAGCACACAGTTTATAGACAAAATAAAATGTATCAGCAAGTACAAATTCACCCCATAGATTTACATGTGTGTGTGCTTGTGTGCGCGTGTGAGAGACAGAGAGAGAGACAGGCTGTCTGTGTGAGTGACTGTGTGTGTATGTGAGAGAGAGAGAATGTATAGTATGGTGGGGTCACCTGTAGTGCGACATGAACCCCAGATCCTGGTTGAGGCCGTCCTCATGGGTACCAAACTTGGCTCTCAGCCTCTGCTCAACAACTCTGCTTTGTTGTGTATCCCAAAGTCTGCCTTGGAGGATGTTTACCCGAAGATCCTTGACCACTGCAGTGTTCCCCCACTGGGAGGGAACATTCCTGTCTGGCGATTGTTGCACGGTGTCCATTCATCCGTTGTTGTAGCGTCCGCATAGTCTCACCGATATACCGTATCTCGGGGCATCCTTGCCTGCAGTGTATGAGATAGACAGCATTGGCTGAATCACATGAGTATCTGCTGTGTACATGGTGGGTGGTGTTCCCACGTGTGATGGTAGTGTCCATGTCGATGATCTGACCTGTCTTGCAGAGGTTGCTATGACAGGGCTGTATAGTGTTGTGGTTGATGTTGTCCTGATGGCTGGGTAGTTTGCTGTGAACAATGGGCTGTTTCAGGTTTGGCGGTTGTTTGAAGATGAGAAGTGGAGGCATGGGGAAGATCTTGGCGAGGTGATCATTGTCATCGATAATGCATTGAAGGCTGTGAAGAACATGGCGTAGTTTCTCTGCTCCAGGGAAGTATTTGGGGCAACAAAGGATATCCTGTGTTCGTCTTCTGAGGAGGACAATATGGTTTATCACTGTGACACATTGGAATTGGCAATTGATGAGTTGAACATCGTATCCTGTTCCTATGAGGGTGTCCTTCAACACCTTCAGGTGTCCATCTCATTCCTCCTCGTCCAAACAAACCCTGTTTGTGCATAGGGCTTGTCCGTAGGGAATGGCTGTTTTAATATGTTTAGGGTGGAAGCTAGAGAAATGCAGCATTGTGAGGTTATCGTGGGATTGCGGTAAAGTGAGATACTGATGTGTCCATCCCTGATGGAGACATGTGTATCCAAGAATGAGACTGATTCTAAAGAGTAGTCCATGGTAAGTCTGATGGTGGGATGAAACTTGTTGATATCACTATGTAGTTGTTTCAGTGATTCCTTGTCATGTGTCCAAAGGAAGAAAATGTCGCCAATGTATCTGGTGTATCGTGTTGGTCGGAGGTTCTGTGCAGCAAAGAAGTCTTGTTTGAACCTGTGCATGAAAATGTCGGCATATTGGGGAGCAAATTTGGTCCCCATGGCCGTTTTGTGTATCTGGATGAAGAATTGGTTGTCGAAGGTGAAGACTTTGTTGTCGAGGATGAAGCAGATCAGTTGTAGGATGGCGTCTGGAAATTGGCAGTTGTTGGTATTGAGTACTGAGGCTGTTGCAGCGATGCTGTTGTTGTGGGGGATGCTGGTGTAGAGTCCATTGAAATGTCCATTGTGACCAGGAATGTTCCTGGTTCAACTGGTCCGTGGGTGCTGGGTTTCTGTAAGAATTCTGTTATGTTGCAACAGAAGCTGGGGGTTCCTTGTACAATAGGTTTTAAGATGCCCTCGTCATAGCCAGAGAGGTTCACACGCAGAGTCTCATTGCTTGATACGATGGGATGTCCAGGTGTGTTTGTTTTGTGTATCTGTTGAAGGCAGTTGAAGTCCCCTATGTGGGAAGTATGCGGGATGGGAGTGTGTCGGGTACTCTGAAGGACTGGATCAAAAGTCTTGACCAGTCTGTCCAGTTGATGGATGTGTTCTTTGGTTCAGATCAGCAGGTAGGTGTCTTTAATGCTCTGGGGTTGTTCAGCTTCCCTGCAGTACTCTGTTTTATTCTGTATGGCGATGGCTCCTCCTTTATCTGCTGGTTTAATGATGGCAAGACATCTGGATATAAATTGTCCCATTGGGAACACCCAGCATGGGTTCATGAAGGGTAGGTCATGTTTAACTAATTTGATGGAATTCTTTGAGGACATTACTTGCATGGTGGACAATGGGGAACCTGTGGATGTGGTGTATCTGGATTTCCAGAAGGCATTTGACAAGGTGCCACACCAAAGGCTGCTATATAAGGTAAAGTTGCACGGTATTACAGGTAATGTATTGGCATGGATAGAGGATTGGTTGACCAGTAGAAAGCAAAGAGTAGGGGTAAATGGGTGTTTTTCTGGTTGGCGGTCAGTGGCTAGTGGTGTGCCTCAGGGATCAGTGTTGGAACCGCAATTGTTTACAATTTACATAGATGATTTGGAGTTGGGGACTAAGTGTGGTGTGTCAAAATTTGCAGATGACACTAAGGTGAGTGGTAGAGCAAAGTGTGCAGAAGACACTGAAAGTCTGCAGAGGGATATAGATAGTCTAAGTGAGTGGGCAAAGGTCTGGCAGATGGAGTACAATGTTGATAAGTGTGAGGTCATTCATTTTGGTAGGAATAACAGCAAAATGGACTATGTTTTAAATGGTAAAAAATTGCAGCACGCTGCTGTGCAAAGGGACTTGGGTGTCCTTGTGCATGAATCGCTAAAAGTAAGATTGCAGATGCAGCAGGTAATTAAAAAGGCAGATGGAATTTTGTCTGCCATTGCTAGAGGGATGGAGTTTAAAAACAGGGAGGCTATGCTGCAGCTGTATAGGGTACTGGTGAGGCCACACCTGGAGTACTGTGTGCAGTTTTGGTCTCCTTGAGAAGTGATATACTAGCACTGGAGGGGGTGCAGAGGAGATTCACTCGGTTGATTCCAGAGTTGAGAGGGTTGGATTATGGGGAGAGACTGAGTAGACTGGCATTATACTCATTGGAATTCAGAAGAATGAGGGGAGATCTTATAGAAACATATAAGATTATGAAGGGAATAGATAAGGTGGAGACAGGGAGGTTGTTTCCGCTAGCAGGTGAAACTAGGACTAGAGGGCATCGCCTCAAAATAAAGGGAAGCAGATGCAGGACTGAGGTCAGGAGGAACTTCTTCACCCAAAGGGTTGTGAATCTGTGGAATTCCCTGCCCAGTGAAGTGTTGAAGCTACCTCACAATGTTTTTAAGGCAAGGCTAGATAAATTTTTGAACAGTAAAGGAATTAAGGGTTATGGTGTGTGGGCGGGTAAGTGGAGCTGAGTCTCAAAAAGATCAGCCATGATCTTATTAAATGGCGAGGCAGGCTCAAGGGGCCAGATGGCCTACTGCTGCTCCTAGTTCTTATGTTATTATGTTCTAATGTTGCAATTGGTCCTGAGAGCATGGATGGTGTTGCGTTGTGCCTGGGTGACGTTTTGTGGTACCTTGTGAGTGCGGCTGATAAATCTGTCATTCACACATTCTCTGATGGCTTGAGCCAGGAACACTACAGACATACATGCACACTTGCTCACTCACTCTCACTCTCTCCCCACCACCCCCCACAACCTCCCAACACACTCACTCTCTTTCTCTCTCTCACTCACGCACACATGCTTGCTCTTTTCCCATGCGCGCACACACGCGCGCGCACTCTCTCTTTCCCACGCGTGCGCATGCGCACACTCTCCCTCTCCCGTGCACACGCGCGCTCTCTCTCTCCTGTGTGTGAGTCCACGACTCTGTTCTGTGTCTTTCTCACTCACTGTCACACTCGCTCACTCTCTGACGCTCGCTCTGTCGCTCTGTCTCGCGCTCGCTCTGTTGCTCTCGTTTGCTGTCTGTCTCTCTCTAACACACACACACACACACACACACACACACACACACACACACACACA
>NC_063347.1:57658435-57660476 GCF_021869965.1 Rhincodon typus | reverse complement strand
CACACACACACACACACACACACACACACACACACACACACACACACGTGTATATATATAAATCTGTGGGGTGTATTTGTATTTGCAGATATATTTTGTTCAAAAAGCACACAATTATTAGACAGTCAGTCAATATGGCGTTTTATAAATTCCTACTTCAGAAATAAAGCCAGTCTGACTCCAAACTAAAACAAACAGATTCGGAACAAGGGCTCACACCTGACATGCATTGCCTAACCTAAAATATCGTCTCTTGTTTACGCTGATAAAGCCTTTACTTTTCTCAGGACCGTGACTTGAAAGGAATTCGGGATTTACATATACATATTAATCAATTAAAACCTTCTAACTGATTAAAGATTTAACAGCAACTTAGGTTTGTTTAGTACATCCTAATCAGTGGTGTGACTCTTTAATCTTATACTTATAAATTCTGTGCCTGATACTACCTCCCTCACTAACACCTGAAGGAGGACTGAGGCTCCGAAAGCTTGTGTTTTCAAATAAACCTGTTGGGCCATAACCCGGTGTTGTGTGATTTGTGACTTTGTCCACCCCAGTCCAACACGGGCACCTCCACATCTTTCCTGTCAGGTCTGTTTATGATCTCCCACATTAATATCCTTCTACTGAAGGGCTTCACCATGTTGTACCTGCCCTGGGAGTGTTTGATGGGGACAATGTAGAGGGAGCTTTAGTCTATATCTACCTCTGCGCTGGGAGTGTTTGGGGACCGGGAAGAGGGAGCTTTAATTTCAGTTTAGTCTCCGTTTAAAAGTGCAGATAGGACATTACTCTGGAAGTAACCCTGTGTTGGAGCTGAGCTGGAATCTGACATTCCCGCTGACACTGGCTGGTTAACTTTCCCGGACACTGAGTTCTCTCACCTTGTCAAACACAAATTTCACACTAGAACCAAAAGATTTTGTAGTGTTGTCGAAATGTATCGCCATCCTCTGCGTGGTTAATATTCCAGTTCACTACAAAGTGATAATACAGCTGCACACAATTGTTTGACAGGTGACCTTCCTCCACAACCGAACTGTTTGTGATGGAAAGTCCGATTCAGCCCATATTCCAGCTGTTGGTTTATTGGTGCCTGCGAGATCCAATTTGCTTGCAAGATAATACTGTGGAATTGAATTATCCCTTGTTGAGCATGGTTAAGGCAAAGAGTAATCTAATCACTTCTGGGAGTAAAGTATTTTATAGGTACAGCAACTCTCCATTCAACCTGGTACGCTCTGCCATCCTCCCATGTGTTTGTTTAATGAGAGATTGAGAGGATAATGAGGGGTGAACTGAAGCAGGTTGGATGATGTGTTGCTGAGCTGCACGCTGTTGTTCAGTCTGTTAACACCCTCTGTCCAAGCACACAGGTGGCATTGAGCTCGGCACCAAGAGATCGGACAGGCTGTACCCTGAGTCGGGGGGTTGGAGGGGTGGCTTGTACGAGAGGGGGCATTAGCAGCTGCAGACCCCATGAGTTGGGGATTACAGTCAAATTCAGAAAATCTGACCTTGATTCCTTCAGGTCAGCTTCAAGCGTACCAGTCAGCTTAATATCGGAGACTACAGCTGGCGGAAGTTATTTAAATATCTCTGAAGGGATTTCTGGCTCTCACCTGAAACTGGGTAATTTGGTGAGAACATGTCAAATTTCTCAATGTGTGCGTGTGACTGTCCCTGTGTATCCGTCTGTGTGAGCCCATGACTGTGTTGTCTGTGTTTGTATGATCCCATGACTGTATTTGTGAGAGTTTGTGTGTTTGTATTTGTCTCTGTGTGATCTCGTCACCATGATCAGTGTTCGTGTCTGTGTAAGCCCGTGACTCTGTCCTGTGTATGTGTGTGTGTGAGAGAGAGCCCGCCACTCTTGTCTGTGTCTGTGTCTGTGAGAGCCCGCCACACTGTCGTGTGTATGTGTGTGAGAGCCCGCCACTCGTGCGTGTGTGTGTGTGTGTGTGTGTGTGTGTGTGAGAGAGCCCGCCACTCGTGTGTGTGTGTGTGAGTGAGAGAGCCCGCCACTCGTGTGTGTGTG
>NC_063347.1:57583993-57643435 GCF_021869965.1 Rhincodon typus | reverse complement strand
ATTGTGTGTGTGTGTGTGTGTGTGTGTGTGTGTGTGTGTGAGAGAGAGCCCGCCACTCTGTTCTGTGTCTATATGTTTGGGGTTATAAAGGAAATGTCTGGTGGCTATTAAAAAGAGAAACTCCTTGCTTTTATATCGCACCTTTGACATCCTCTGTGCATCCCAACAATGACTTGTGCAAAATGTTAGAGGGATGAGAAAGGATCAGAAATGGGCTGATCCTCCTTTGTCAAGCTTGCTGTACCTCTCAGGAAAGTTCTGGCTGATACCACTGCCTCAGCTTGACTTTCTGGAATCTCAGCGGGTCTGGCAGCATCTGTGGAGAGGGAACACAGAGTTAATGTTTCGAATCCATTGACCCTTTGCTTCCACGAGCTTGTCTACTACATGCGGCCTGAGCAGTGTAACCCATACCTCTGTCTAAGTCATTTTGATCTGTACATCCTTTGCTTACTATGATCTGTCTGTACTGCTTGTAAACAAAGCTTTTCACTGTATTTCAGTACTCGTGACAATTAGTCAATCAATCAATCTTTGATTCTCATGCTGTTAGCCCATCAATAGATTCAACATCTCGATATCTTCAGCTCTCTTAGGTGGGCAGAGGGTAGGATCTCCCAAAAAGTTCACCTGTCGCTGAGAGAAGAATTTCCTCTTCACCATTTGAAATGGGAGATCCTTCATTTTAAAACCTCTCCCCCTCGTTCTTGATTCCCTGATGAGGGGAATCACCCTCTCTGCGTCCATACTGTCGAGCCCACTGAGAATTTCACTAAGGCCACCTCTCGGTCTTCTAAGCTCCGACGAGTTTAGAAGGCCCAACCTGCCTGACCTTTCTTCGTCAGACGGCAATTTCATCCACAGAATCGACCGACTGAAGCTGCAGTGAACTGTCTCTGATGCAAGCGTGTTGGAATGGAGGCTTTAGCCCTGGCTGTTTTGAGGAATGAGTTCAAGGCTGAAACATGAGCTTATCTGAACGCCTTCAGTACAGGAGAAACTAGGCCATGACTGATGAGTGCTGGGAGGGAGCCAAGTGCCAACATCACATCTGCCCCTGTTGGCAGAATGACTGCTGATTTCCTCTAGGCACACCTCAATGCCCACAGCATCACCCACGTCTGCGTTAGCAGATGTACTGTTTCCCATCCACTTTTTAAATCGTGGGACCGTGTATTGGAAAATTTATTCGCCTAAAGATTCCTCTATTGTTCCGTTTCTGCAGCTTACCACAACTGAGAATATGTTTAACCTCGGTGGTTTTCAGAAATGAAGCACATACTGCAAGTGCAGTGGTGCGTGTCAGACTGACTGACTGTGTACAGGAAGCATCAGTCAGTGTTTTCCAGAGGCTAGGAACTTGCAGTGAGTTACCCATGACCTGACTCCCCACAAGGACATTATTGAAACGGATGGGGGTTTTTTTTCTGTTAATGCCAGTCGATCGTAGTTACTTGATCGTCAATTGGATAAATTGTTATTGATTTCAAATTTGACAAGGCACACGGCAAGTGAGTGATACAATGCTCTCCGTTTTCCTGGATGGGTGAAGCTCCAATAATACTCGAGGACCTCAAAATCATCCAGGATGTATTGGCACCCCATCTACCACCTCCAGTGGCAGCAACGTGTGCACTATCCACACAGTTCACTGCGGCAACTCGCTGAGGCTGTTCCAACAAGATAATGGGTCTCTGGCTCGTTGGAATACCTCCACCATCAGGTTCCTATCTGGGCTTGGAAATATACCACCACTACTTCATTGAAATTGGCTGCAGATGCTGGAACCACCTCCCTAAGAGCACCATCGGAATGGGTCACCAGTCGCAGTGGTGAGAATGTGGCTCACCAGCTCATTCTCAATGGTAACTGGGGATGTTGCTTCAGGAACTGGATGGAGGCATCAATGAGTGGTTTCACTGATCCCATCCTCCTCCAGTGTAGGTCTCTTTCAGGGGAAGAATGGATGGCAACGCTGTCTTTGACCTTACCTCCATTCACACTTCCTCCAACTCCAGCCTGTCTCCGGCCAGCTGAGTTTGATGGCTTCCTGCAGGTGAACTCTAGTGAAAAACACGGCATTTATCTGGAGGATTTTTCCAGCCGTTACAAAGGGGCCCAATTGGGTTTGCTCGCTACTTTCTATCCCGAGACCACCTATCAGGATTGTAGCAAAGGGAGCTGGGAAATACCAGTCAGTCTGTACCTTTTTTGAAAAGTTAATTCACGGGATGCAGGTGATGCTGGTCAAACCAGTATTTGTTGCTCACTCCTATTTGCCCAGAGGGCAGTTACAAGTCAATAACATTGCTGTAGGTCTGGAGTCATGCATAGGCCAGACCAGGTAAAGACTTCAGATTTCCTTCCCTAAAGGACATTAGTGAACCAGATGGGTTTTTTCTTTATGACAATTGATCATAGTTACTCGGTCATCAATTGGATAGATTATTATTGATTTTAAATTTGACCATAAGCCACGGCAAGATTTAAAACCAGAATATTTAGGGTGGGGTTCTGCATTACTTGTCCAGTGGCATTACCACTGTACATCGTTGCTTCTCCAAATTTCGCACCAAAAACGTTAGGACCGTTCTAAGAGTGATAGATTTAGGTAAAAGTAGAAAAGGACTGTGGGCAATTCAAACAAAAACAGAAATTGCTGGAGAAACTCAGCAAGTCTGGTAGCTCTTCTTCAGAACTCTGTTGAGAATGCAGGTCAGTCATGATTTCACTGAGTGATAGAACAGGGTTGAGCGGCTGAATGGCCTGCTCCCGAAATAAGGCTCCTAGGCTTCCTGCAGTTCCAACCTTCACTAGTTCAGCGTCATTCTAGATTTGGAGACCCAACATTTATCTCCCCTCTATGTTTTATTTGCATGAAATCCCATCATCTCCCATGATCAGCAATGTTTAGTAATGCAAGAGAAAGCTATGCTCAATGATGGCATAGACAACATAAGGCTACAGCCTTACCTGCCATTCATTCCAACAGAGTTTGGGACCAAGACCCCTGATTTTGTTGATCCACATGAACAATTTAGACTTTAGTGCACAGAACATAATCTGTGCCACCTGCAATTTTGCAATTACGGTAAATTGTCAGGAAGACAGCAATAGACATCCTGAGGACAGACGGTTTAATGGAATGGGTGGGCGCATGACAGAAGAAACTTAAGACCGAAAAGTGTTTTTTTATATTTACTCGTTTGAGAGATGTGGGCGTCGCTGACTGACCAGCATTTATTGCCCGTCCCTAGTTGCCCCTTGAGAAGGTGGTGATGAGCTGCCTTCTTGAACCGCTGCAGTCCACCTGCTGTGGGTTGACCCACAGTGCCATTAGGGAGGCAATTCCAGGATTTTGACCCAGCCACAATGAAGGAACGGCGATACATTTCCAAATCAGGATGATGCGTGGCTTGGAGGGGAACTTCCAGGTGGTGGTGTTCCCATCTAACTGCTTCTAGATGGAAATGGTCATGAGTTTTAGAAAGAGCTGTCTAACGATCTTTTGGTGAATTTCCACAGTGCATCTTGTAAATAGTACACACTGCAGCTACTGAACATCATTGGTGGAGGGAGTGGATGCTTGTGGATGTAGTGCCAGTCAAGCGGGCTGCTTTGTCCTGGATGGTGTCAAGCTTCTTGAGTGTTGTTGGGGCTGCACCCATCCAGGCCAGTGGGGAGTATTCCATCACACTCCTGACTTGTGCCTTGTAGGTGGTGGACAGGCTTTGGGGAGTCAGGAGCTGAGTTTCTGGCCTGCTCTTGTAGCCACTGTGTTTAAATGGTGAGCCCAGTTGAGTTTCTGGTCAGTGATAACCCCCAGGATATTAATAGTGGGCGATTCAGTGATGGTAACACCATTGAATGTCAAGGAACAGTAGTTAGATTGTCTCTTATTAGAGATGGTCATAGCCTGATGTGAAGTGTGAAATGATTCACTGTGGTGGGAAGAATGAAGACAGGAAATTGTAAACACACAATTCTAAATGGTTGGTCAGGAGCAGAATGAGCTGGGGTTATACATGCACCGATTGTAGAAGATGGCAGAACCAAATGAGAAAGTGATAAATAAGATACACAGGTCTGCGAGTATCACTCTTGCAGAGAACCAACAGGCATATGTGATGTAAGGTGTGTGATATATTTTAATATCATTTGTTACTTATGTTTTTGAATTTTTGATCAAGTGGCATATGGGTTTCATGTGTATGTAAACAGGTTTAATGATTAAATTGTAAGTATTCCTGTAGACATGGTGATTTAAAACATAGTATTAGAGAGAAATTTCCTAGTGAATAATAGGGATTTCTTTCCATTGGGTCTCTTCACAAGCAAACAAACGAAACCATATGATGCATTAGGCTTTCAGTAGAAGATTCTGTAAATGTCAATTGTTTATTTATAGAAAAAGCTTCTGAGTTTTGGTTTGGTACAATTTTTTCAGAAGTGTTGGCTAAAGCTAGAAATGTAAAATATTGCTCCTGGGAAACAAGGTAGTTTTGGCCTGTTTTGAAAACGTTTACCACAGAGTAAGAAGTTTAGTTTCAAAGCTCCAGACCAGAAGTGTTTGGTTAATATCGTGAGGGGTTTTATTTGAAAGAGGCTATCACATTCTCAAGATGGGTACTTGAAGCCACAGTTAAGCTATCTTGATGTGAAAGAGAAGGAAATTCTCTCTGGTGTGTGTATTGTAAAGGAGTGATGTTAGGATTATTGGGATTATATTTTTGAAATTTTTAAAATTGTGCTGTTCATAAATAGTTTGGTTTATTCTATTTTATCTTAATTTCTTTTGCAAAATAAAGTTCTGTTGTTAAACTGGAATCTGCGGCATTGCATGCTTGTGTTTCAGTGGAAAAAACACTTTTTTCTTTTTAAAAAAAAGAGAGACCTATCAAGTCTGGTTTCAGTCTGGGATCTGACCTGTTCAGTCATATCAGCTGGAATCATAACAGGTATGATGGGCCAAATGGACTCATTCTGTGCTATAATCATCCGGTGATTGTTATGCAAATTATTTGGTGAATTCTGAGTTACCTCTGTGTCTGAGGTCTCTAGATCCAGGATTCAAGGATTTTGGGTTCCCTCTGTTCTCAATCTCTATTTTTCTAATTCCTTAGTGTTCTTTTTTGTTACTGTTACAAGAGTGACAGAGAATTGTTGTAATGTTCTTGTTTGGCTACACTGTAACAGATTGTCAGATTGGTTACTGCACTCTCTGTCAGGACAACACACTGTGAGATTATCATTCAGCAACACTGCAGGGTAACACTGTGCATCTTAATCCTGTATCTTTCTCTTTACAGAGTAAGGAAATTGGCCAACAAATGCACGAGGAGCTGCTGAAGGTCACCAATGAGCTGTACACTGTGAGTATCAGTCGTTAGAGCTGTGTATGCGGTGCATCATGTTGAGTTTGTGCTGCATCAGCTATTTCCTTTCTGGTCAATGTTTGGCGATTCTTAAAGTGACAATCGTTGTGCCTCATTTCATGCACAAAGCGTCTGAACCAATCCCAGGACAGGGATAGCCACAGCGTTAGATGCAGAGTAAAGCTCCTTCCACACTGAACCCGTGAAACACTCCCAGAACAGGAACAACTTGCAGGTGATGCACATTGCCGCTACTGTGCATCAGTAGTGGGGAGGCTGGGGTGCTAAACAATCAGGCTGCTTTGTCTTGAATGGTGTCAAGCTTGTCGGCTGTATTGGAGCTTCACTCATCTGAGCAAGTATTCCATCACATGCCTGACTTGTGCCTTTTTCATTCTTAATAGCACCAGCCTCCTGTCCCAATCAGCTGTTCCCTCCTGTCCTTCCGTCCAGGTGAAGATCGTGGCTGATCAGTTTGTGTTTCAAATTCTCCTTTCACCTCTACCTCCAAAAACCTAAGATATTTGTCATAAAAATATTCTCGAATCCCATCTTCACTGCCTTCTTAGGCAGAGAGTTCCAACGTCTCTCAACCCTGTGAGAGAAATAAACATTCTCTTAATCTCTGCCTTGAAAGGTCAACCCTGGGTTGTAAAACAGGAGAAAGCATCCTTTCCATGTCAACACCATTCAGAGTCTTACACATTTCAATCAAGACATCCTCACTCATCTTAAACTGCAGTGGAAACAAGGCTCGTCTGTCCAACATGTCCTCATAAAATAACCCAGTTGTTAATTGAAAAATAACCTAGTTAAACCTCCTCCAAACTGACATTCTTTTTTTTTTTATAATTCTCATGTGGGGGGGTGGGCATTCCTGGCTGGACCATCGTTTATTGCCCATCCCTAGGTGCCCTTGAGATGGTCGTGGTAATGAGCTGCTCTCTTGAACCGATGCAGTCCATGTGCTGTAGGTATATCCACAGTGCCATTAGAGAGGGAATTCCAGGATTTTGACCCAGCGGCAGTGAAGGAACGACAATATATTTACAAGTCAGGATGGGAAGTGGCTTGGAGGGGAACTTGAAGATAGTAGTAAAACTCTGCTTTTTCATTTGCCCTGTGAAAGGGAGCCACTTAACATTTTCCATGTTGTACTTCATCTGCCAGATTTTTGCCCACCTGATTTATTTCTATCCATATGTAACATTGTCGTCTTCACATAACACTTCGCTAACTATCTTGGTGTCGTCGACAAATTTAGCAACCAAACCTTCACTCACTTCATGTAAGTCTTTGATGTAAATGGTAAAAGGTTAAGACCCCAGCACAGACCCCTGTGGGACTACTTCCTCTGGTGCTGAATGAAGTCCGTCTGGTCCTGGAGACTTCTGAGTTTGCAGCTCCATCAGTTTTCATAGTACCGCTTCTGTCATGATTATAATTTCAACGGGTTCCTCTCTTCCTTCCACTCCCCCATTCTTCCTCTTTAGGGAACCAATAATCACATCACTTTTCTCCTTTTTAAGTGCCTTGTAGAAACTCTTGTCACATTGCTATCTAGCTTCTCCTCGCGTTGTATTTCTCCTGATTAACCTTTCAATCATACACTGCCATTCTTTATATTCTGATCAGTCATTTGAACTACCATTCAGCTTTGTGCAGTTAAATGCCTTTTCCTTCAGTTTAATGCTTCCCCTAACTTCTATATTTAACCACAGATGGTAGTCCTCTCTTTAGAACTTTACTGTATGGTAGGAATAGACTTAATCTCACAATTCTGAAATATCTCCTTAAATGTCACCACTGTATCACTATTGATCGATCTTCTAGCCTAGTGTGCCAGTTCACCTCAGCAGACTCAGCTTTCATGGTCATGTAGTTGTTCGTATTTAGGTTTAAAGTACTAGTCAGAGACAAATAGATTGAGAGAATCTCAAACCAATTGGACGCTCCTGTCCTCTCGATCCCCTTAACTGTCTCACCTATAGTCACACCCTGCTGTGCCTGACCATTAACCAAACGGGGCAGTTGCCAACAATGAATGCAAGACTGGAACTCTGCTAACAAAGCATTGGAGAGTAGAGAGGAAGGTAAAGATGCCGGGACAGACAGTCAGCGTCACTGAGAGGATCAGGTGAGATGGGGACCCTGACCCTGTCCAAAGCAGTGTGGTTGCCTCCTGGTGTAAAGTTTCCAGGTACCTTGCCGCCTCCTTGATGCATCATAGTGTCTGTAGTTGAGGCTGGTAAAATTTCAAACATTCATTGCAGATGTATTTGCCCTGGATCACAACAGTACGCAGAAGCTCCCACATACTGCAGCCTTGACACATTGCCTGAACAACTATCCAAAGTGGGTTTTTATTATATTATTCACCTTATGCTGTCTTTTATATATTCTATTAAGTATATGACCAATTCGTATGCTATGTTACAATTTAAGAAAAGAAATCATCTTAACATCTTACCAGTGACTCACCAAACTTCTTGCTCTGGAATAGAGCAAGATCAATTTTGTTCAGCTCCAATGAAGTTATCTCTGTCTCTGACAAACTTCACAGAGTACTCACACTCACCCGCTACCGTCTGTCACAGGGCCCCCACCCGCTCCGCTGAGTGACACTGTCACAGAGCCCCCACCCGCTCCCCTCGGCGACGCTGTCTGTCACAGGGCCCCCACCCGCTCCTCACCTTGCTCCTCTCTAATTCTTTGTTGGGAGAATTCCAGTGTCGCATTCCTCTTGTGTAACTCCCTGACAACACAGCCAAAGGCCTGGTGTCAGAGCGTGCCCCGGCCTCGCTATTCAGGTCTTCAGCAACATTCCCCAATGGGTCAGCCTGAATATTTGGGCTGGGGTCCCCAGATGCCAGTCAGGAATTACTAACATTTAAGGCAGCTCGCAGTGAGCACAAAACACGTGACATACAAGATCCTTCGCAACATTTAAAGATCTTCTGCATGAAGTAACTCTTGAAGGTGATGGACAGCATGTAATGAAGCTGCTTTCTTGATTGATTGGCAGGACAGTACCAAGATTGTTAGACTATGTAATCTCAATCCAGGGTCAATTGAAAGAGAACTCCTCAAACAGAAACCCATACGGTCAACATATTTATAGCCAGCCCCATGTCATTTCAAATAGAACTGATACCCCAGCATTTCAGAGAGAATATTGATCTGACTAACTGGTCAAGAGTGCCCCTGCCATCAGCAGTTGTATTGAGGAAGGGTGAATGTGTCACCGCACAGACTGCTGTAAACTCACGGGAGGGGGAATGAGACCATGTCATTACTGGGCCCACAGAGACAGCAAGATCTTGGAGCTGCATGAGGGAGAAATTGGGCTCCCCTGTAGCGTCAGTGTTAACTCCTCGATTGCAGCAGGCCAGGAGCAGGAACGTTGCAAAATGGAAGCAGCTCCCATTTCCCACTCCAGTGTTTCTCCAAATCTATCACTGCCCACTTTGGTGGTGGGCAGGATCCCCACTGAAGTCAGGATACCTCTTTAAGAAATGAAAATTGGGATTCTGTGCAGAAGTTGAGAAGTCTGTCATCAGTTGTTTAAGAGCTTGTTTAGACCATACCTAGAGTACTGTGTGCAGTTTTGGTTTCCGTATCTCAGGGAAGATATTATTGCCAAAGAGGGAGACCATAAAAGTTCACCAGACTTGTTCCCGGGATGGTGGGACTAACCTGGTGGGATTGAGCAAACTGGACCTGTATTCTCTAGAGTTGTGAAGAATGAAAAGTGATCTCATTGAGATTTACAAAACATTTAAGGGATAGATAGCATAGATGCAAGCAAGATGTTTCCCCTGGTTGGGGAGTCTAGAATTAGGGGACACAATTTAAAAACAAGGAGCTGCGTCTTAGAACCAAGATGAGCGTTTTTTTCTTTTTAGTTTGGAAGGTTGTGAACCTTTGAAATTCGCTATGACAGAGGGCTGTGGGAGCTCAGTCTTTGGGTGTGTTTAGGACAGAGATTGAGAGATTTCTGATTACCAGTGGTGGACAGAGTTACAAGGATGGGGTAGGTAAAATACATTAAAGCCGAGATTGCATTGGACATCAGGACAGACGCAATGGGCTGATTGGCCTATTCCTGTTCGTATGACTGTGTAAATCAGGTACAGATGGTTTCTGTTTCTCTTTCAATTGACCCTGCATTGAGATTACAGTCTGACAACTTTGGTACTGTGCTGTCAATCAATCAAGAAGGCAGCTTCATGACATGCTGTCCATCACCTTCAAGAATTACTTCATGCTGAAGATCTCTCAATGTTTTAAAAACTTTCCAGGTTATGTGTTTTGTGCTCACTGTGAGTTCCCTTCAAGGTGATAGTTGCAGCCAGCAGTTGACTGCTCCTCTAGTCCCCACATGAAGAGCGTTGCTCTATATCCTGCTCCCAGCCCCTGCTGCCACCTCCCGACCCCCTGATCTATATTGTTGCTGGCATGCAGCCTTCTTCTGATGTTTTCCAGATCACACTTGCCCCTCCCCTTTCCACTCTCCCCTCATTTTATCCTCCCACCCTTCCTCTTCGCACTCCTTCCCTGTCACACTTGCCCCTCCCTCTTGACCCCACTGTCCCTCTCTGCTTTGTCCCTCCCTCTTCATCCTTGCTCCCCCCTCTTTGTTCGCCATTCCCCTGCCCACTGTTCACACTCACCCCTTCCTGTCCCCCGTATGCCCCCTTTCTACACCCTCCCCACTCCCTTCCTCTCCACGATCACCTTTCCCCCTCTCCTCCACCCCGTCTTCATTACAGAGAAACAGCCATGTCCTCCACACATGGCCTAGTGGTTTGCCCTGGGACAGCCCAGTGCCTTGAGTGGATTGTGGTGTGGGTGCCCTGTGGGAGGTGCACTGAGCTCCATCAGGTGCAGAGGCTCCTTGAGTTTAGATGGCACACCCTGTGCCCATGTGTGCATCAGAGTTCCTCTCATAGCCCTTTAGGAAGAGGAAAGCTTTTGAACTCAATCCTTGTTTAGGAAATATCAGACTATGGAAACGTCCCCTATTCCCATTCAGATTCCCTATTGCCTCGCCCCCTCTAGCTCTGTATTCTCTGCCAAGTTCTGGGATCTCTGCCCTCCTCTACTACTGGTCTCTTGCATATCCGTCACTTTGTCCCTTTAACATTGGAAGCAGGGCTTTCAACCCTGGTCCTCAGCTCTGGGATTCCCTCCCTAAACCACTCCCTTTCCACTGTGACCAGCTTTGGTGACATGTCCCCGTACCACCTCCTGTGGGCTTGGTGACCAATTGTACCCATAATGCTGCTGTGAGACGCCTCGGTACCAATATTGGGGTGTGCTGATGGTGCAGCTTGGTGATTTGTTGTCTTCGCTGCCTGGCAGGTCATGAAGACGTACCACATGTACCATGCAGAGAGCATCAGTGCGGAGAGCAAACTGAAGGAGGCGGAAAAACAGGAAGAGAAGCAGTTCAGCAAATCGGGAGACATGAGCGTGAACTTGCTGCGACATGAGGACAGGCCTCAGCGCCGTAGCTCCGTCAGGAAGATCGAGAAGATGAAGGAGAAGGTATGGCGGAAGCAGCAGTCATTGCATAAGGTCAGAGGATGTAGACAGCATGGTTTCTAAAGGGTGGCACGGTGGCTCGGTGGTTGCACTGCTGCCTCACAGCGCCAGGGACCCGGGTTTGATTCCACCCTTGGACGACTGTATGGAGTTTGCACGTTCTCCCTGTGTCTGCGTGGGTTTCCTCCGGGTGCCCCGGTTTCCTCCCACAGTCCAAAGATGTGCAGGTTAGGTGGATTAGCCATGCTAAATTACCCTGTAGTATTCATGGATGTGTAGATTTAGGTGGGTTGTAGGAGTTTAATGAGTGGGATGCTCTGAGGGTCTGTATGGACATGTTGGGCCGAAGGGCCTGTTTCCACACTGTAGGGATTCTGTGAATTGATGTTTGGTGAAATGTGGACTTCACAGCATGGTACAAAGTGGTGGGCCTGTGGAATGAAGAGGCCTGTGATAGAAACGTAGAATATAGGAGCCGGGGAGGTGATGGCCTAGTGGTATTATCGCTGGACTGTTAATCCAGAGACCCAGATAACGTTCTGTGGACCTGGGTTCGAATCCTGCCGTGGCAGATGGTGGAATTTGAATTCAATAAATATCTGCAATTAAGAGTCTAATGATGACCATGAATCCTTTATTGATTGTTGGAAAAACCCATCAGGTTCACTAATGTCCTTTAGGGAAGGAAACTGCCATCCTTACCTGGTCTGGCCTACACGTGACTCCAGACCCACAGCAATGTGGTTGACTCTTAACCTCTGGGCAATTAGGGATGGGCAATAAATGCTGCCCTAGCCAGCGATGCCCTCATCCCATGAATGAATAAAGAGAAAAAAGGAGTAGGCCATTCAGCCCTTTGAGTCTACTTCAGCCATGATTGTATTGAGTGGTGATCATCCAACTCAGTACCCAGTTCCCACTTTCTTCCCACAGCCTTTGATCCCTTTAGCCCTAAGAGCTATATCTAACTCCTTCTGGAAAACATTGTGTTTTGGCCTCTGGGGCAGAGATTTCCACAGGCTCATCACTCTTTGGGTGAAGACATTTCCCTTATCTCTGTCCTAAATGGCCTACCCATTTCCTTAAACTGTGACTTCTGGTTATAAAGTTGTAGAGTCATACAGTACAGAAACAGACCCTTCAGTTCAACTTGTCCGTGCCGACAAAGTTTCCCAAACTAAACTTTAGTGCCTTTTGTCGGCGTTTGGCGCATATCCCTCTAACCCTTTCCTATTGACATACCTGTCCAAATGTCTTTTAAATATTGTAACTAGGCTCCCCTAGTCATTGGGAACATCCTTGTCTAGTCCTGCTCGAATGTTATCGGTTTCCTTGAGATTCCCCTCATTCTTCTAAACATCCCCCACTCTTGTTTTTATTTTAAAATTGTACTGTGTGACTTTATGTATCAATTTCCAAGGACAGACAGGTCTTGGTTTAACGTCTTGTGTGAATGCCAGCCTCTTAAATAACGCAGCACTCCCACAGTATTGCACTTAACATGTCAGCTTGCACATTCCACTCCATTCTGACCATCCGACTCGGGCAACTGAAAAGGGGAACCATACTCAAAGTTGCACATCTCAGAGCATGTAATAAATACTTGCATTTCCCACGGTTTCCTTTGTGTCGGACCCGGTGCTCCAGTCAGCTCTATCTGTGGTGCAGTTATTGTTCCCATTCAGACTGGTATTGGTGCCCCATGAACTGCAGGGCAGTGGATGACCAGCTGATTGGTTTTGGGTCCCGGTAGTCAAAAGGGGGGAATAATCCTCAGGATACTGGGAGAACTCCTTTCTCCCGGGCTTGGGTAGTGTTGATCAGGGTGGAGAGGGCCTCTCCTGAACAATGTGGCAGTGTCTCAGCGCGAGAATTGGAGTGACAGTCTGTATCACACCATTCCCTGTTGACCCTCGAACTCTGGCACTCTGACCCTCTGTTGGAGGAGGGGGTTGGAACAATCGAGGGCAAGGATTGGGGGTGGTGGAGGGTGGGGGCGGCGTCTGAAAGGTTTTTTGTGTTGTTTTTGCGTTCAGCTCCTTGACAGAAAGCAGATCAAGTGCATGCGTTTCCATGGAAACGGACATGCTCCGTCTGCCACTGTGTGTGCCAGTTTGAGAGTGTCAGATTATGGAGCACAACGGTGTCCCTGACTCCTGGCAAATGCCTGATTTACGCTGGCTATGATGAATGGAGCCTGTGAGGGATGTGCAATCAATTAGCACGCTGTCTCTTCAATCTGCCTTCAGACAGATCGGAAGAAAATGGCTGGTACCTCTGTTACAGCTTGGCTATAATAACCTCTCACCAATTTTCTGGTTCGTCTGAAGCACAGAGCAACCCTAAACGTTTGGTGTAGACAGATAATAATTTACCAGTCCCGATTTCAGAGTACGAACTAGCAAAGTGACGGTGTGTGTTGTTCTGAGCTCACACTTAAGTTGCATTTTCCCTACTCAAGAGCCCTGGTAAAGTTGACTCTAAAACTTTGCACATTACTCGTTGGAAATCCAGCTCGTTAAAGTCCCAGATCAGAAAATTAAAAACAAAATACATTACATTGGGTCGGGCGATCTCAATTTTCAATCATGTGTTGCTTTTGTGTGAACTTTAACCTTTCTGGCATGGTATTTTGGAAAAACAGTAAGCTAACAGCACAGTGTATTTTGAACGTTGTAAGTTAATTTACTTCCTTTGTCACTCCATGTTGACAGAAGTTGATCAAGTAAGCATACAGACATGAATTACATACCTCTGCCTGTATCTTCAAGGAGTCATGGAGACTCTGTCCACCTTCAAAAATGTCTGGATTTGGAAACTCCAACCCTATGTCCAACAGATCCCATTTTCATACAAGGGTAAAGAAAGTTACTGACACAAAACAAAAACCCAAACTCCACTGGGCCAGTTGTTGACAATTCCTGCAGTGAGGAAGCTACCCACAATTAGAGTGGACATAAATGCTGATGAAGGGCAGATAAAGTCTGTAGAACTGTGCAGCTATTAAACCCCCAGTCCTTTTTAAAAAGTACAAACAAAAGCCTGTCAGTGAGTTTTAAAACAAAATGTTCTAACAATTCCAAAAGCTGTTGACACTTCATCTAGGACATCAGTCTCAATTGTTTCCACAAACTGTAGTCATTTCAGTGGACAGTCCAATGCTCATTTTGTTTTTCACTGACCGCTCAAAGAGGTTATTGAAGGATTAAGTGTCTTTGATATGGGACTTTGAATACACATCTGTTTGTTTTACAGTGGAATTAAGTATTTGAGGGATTGTAAAGTTCTAAATGGGATTTCATGAATCAGGGTGTTGTTTTAATGTAGTAGATATTTGGAGCTTTATTTCAGTTCGCCTGCAAACTGTTCATGGAGGCTATTGGGTGAGTTGGCATTGGTAGGTGTGTCTGCGTTAACTTGGCTTGGGGACAATGGAGATGGGATGGGAGGTGGCTGAGGGTTTGCTGATGGGACGTGGGATGTGAGGAGTGACAGCTAGAGGGCCTAAAATTTACCAAAATAACGGGGATAAAGTGCTTTTGAGGTCTTTTAAACAGGATGGTTTGGCCCTTGGCAGGCCCTGTTACAGCTTCTGAACTGTGTCCAGGGCTACCAGCATCAATTTCTGAAGAAGGATCTAGGCCCGAAACGTCAGCCTTCCTGCTCCTCTGATGCTGCTGGGCCTGCTGTGTTCGTCCAGCTCTACGCCTTGTTATCTCAGATTCTCCAGCATCTGCAGTTCCTACTATCTCTCAACACCATCCCATTCATGTTTGCACTTCCCCCTCCTCCTTTAATAAGTTAATGGATCTATATAAATATAAGCTATTTCCTACCGTATGACACAAAGTGTGGTTAGTCAGCAGATTTGGCTAGACGAGTAAGTCTTTAAAACATTTATCGTTGGACAGTGAACTTTTTTTTGGGATTCTTTACTGTGGAATAACAAGACAAAGAAGTGGAATGTGCGAGTGTATTTAGATTATTGTGAGTGCAGAAGAGGCTAGATTTGATGCAACCAAATGGCTTGTTAAGATATTTTCCTGCAGAAAGAGATAACCACATAGGTGTAGGTTTGGAGTGTTACAGAAGCCAGACCAGGTAGACCAAAAGTTTCTTTCTATAAAGAACAGGAAGAGCCAGTTGGGTTTTAAGTCAGTACAACAACTTTACCTGAAACCATTTTCTTATTTAAAATGGAATTCCAATCTCAAAATGCCACAGTGGGGTTTGAAGTTATGTTCAAACTCCATTTTTCTTTTTTCTTAATTGATTCATGGGATGAGCGTGTTGCTGGCTGGACCTGCATTTATTGCCCATCCCTAATTGCCCAGATAAGAGTCAACCCCGTTGCTGTGCATCTGGAGTCACATGTAGGCCAGACCAGGTAAGGATGGAAGATTTCCTTCCCTAAAGGACATTTAGTGAGCTAGATGGGTTTTTTTCCCCTGAAAATCGGCAATGGTTTTATGGCCATCATTAGACTCTTATTTCAACCATCTGCCGTGGCAGGATTTGAACACAGCTCCCCAGAACATTACCCGAGTCTCTGGATTAGCAGTCTAGCAATAATATCACTGTGCCATCGCCATCACGTTGTCTGCATTACTAATCTGTGAGGATAACCCCCTGATAGCGGCATGCTGGACTGCCAAAGCATCGGTACCACCTTATTCTAGCAACTATCAGTTCTGAAGAAGGGTCACTGGATTCGAAACATTTAACTGCGCTTTCTATCCACAGATGCTGCCAGACCTGCTGAGTTTCCCCAGCAATCTCTTTCTTTGTTTGAGATATTTTCCATTCTTTGGCATTGTGGCATTGTGAATAAGTGGCTTAAAAGGGCTGGTGTGAGAGAAGTTGATTCCAGTTTGTGGGCCACCCACAGCATTACTGGGAGAAGTGGGGACTGAACTACACTTGGAACTGTAGAGTGTGACAGGATCCAGAAATGACCCTCAGACTAAAGGCACCTCCCAGTTAACAGTAACCACAATATGATTAAATATCACAGACCGTTTGAAACGGAGCAGAAAGGGTCTGGGGCTAATGTTTTAAACCTAAATAAGGGTAGCTATGAGGATGTGAAAGCTAAGCTAGCTGAAGTGAACTGGCACACTAGGCTAGGGGATGGATGAATAGAGACCTAGTAGCAGGTATTTGTGGGGATATTCCTGAATATGTGTGTTCCTACCAGAATGAGAAATTCTAAATGAAGGGCCCATTAAATAAGTCAGGAAAAGCAGCAAATTAAAGCAAAGAGTACATAACGTGCAATGGTGAGTGGCAAATCAGATGATTGGGCAGAATATAAAAGAACAGCAGAGAATGATTAAACCTTGTAATCAGGAAGAAAGTAGTAGAATGACAGGAAACTAGCTAGAATGTAAAAACAAATAGCATGAGTTTCTACAGGTATCTAAACAGAAAAGAGCAAGTGAGTACTGGTCCTCCAGAGAGTCAGAAAAGGGAGTAAATAGTGGATAATAAAATGGGTGGGAGGGCATGATGAGATGAGAACATAAGGAACTTGAAAGGGGATGTTGATAGGTTGAGTGAGTGGGAAAAACTTGGCAGATGGAGTTTAAACTTGGAAAGTGAGCGGTTTGGTCAGAAGAATCAAAAGGCGGACTGTTATTTAAATGGCCAAAAAGTGCAGCAGAGATAGATCGGGGTGGACTTGTGCATGAAACACACCAAGTTAGCACGCAGCTGCAGCAAGTAATTAAGAAGGCAAATGTCGTTTTGGCCTTTATTGCCGGGGGATTGACGTTTAAAATTAGCGAAGACTTGTAATAATAATGGAAAAAACAAAGAACTGCAGACACTAGAGATCTAAAACAAAAACATAAAGTCCTGGAGAAACTCAGCAGGGTCTGCCTGCGCCTGCATCTGCAGAGCAAAAAAGCACAATTATTAACATTTCGAGTCCTGTGACCCAGAGGGAGCTAGCCAATTGGATACAAAATTGGCTTGAAGGTAGGAGACAGAGGGTGGTGGTGGAGGGTTGTTTTGCAGACTGGAGGCCTGTGACCAGCGGTGTGCCACACGGATCAGTGCTTGATGTTCTTCATTTATATAAATGATTTGGATGTGAATATAGGAGATACGGTTAGTGAGTTTGCAGATAACACCAAGATTAGTGGTGTAGTGGACGGTGAAGAAGATTTTCTCAGGACAATGGGATCTTGCTCAGATGGGCCAATGGGTTGAGGAGTGGCAAATGAATTTAGATAATTGTGGAGTTTTGCATTTTGGTAAAGCAAACCAGGGCAGGACTTACACAGTTAATGGTAGGGCTCTGGGGAGTGTTGCCAAACAGAGACTTAGGGGTGCAGGTTCATATTCCTTGAAAGTGGAGTCGCAGGTAGACAGGGTGGTGAAGAAGGCATTTGGCACGCTTGCCTTCATTGATCAGAACATTGAGTATAGGAGTTGGGAGGTCATGTTGCATCTGTGCAGGACATTGGTGAGGCCACTTTTGGAACACTGCACACAGTTCTGGTCTTCCTTCTATAGAAAGGACGTTGTTAATCTGGAAAAGGTGCAGAAAAGATTTACAAGAATTTGCCAGGGTTGAGATTTTGAGCTATAGGGAGAGGCTGAGTAGGCTGGGGCTATTTTCCCCTGGAGCATTGGAGGCTGAGGGATGACCTTTATAGAGTTTTATAAAATCATGAGGGGCATGGATAGGGTGAATAGTCTTTTTCCTAGTGTGGAATAGTCCAAAACTAGAGGGCACAGGTTTAAGTGAGAGGGGAAACATTTAAAAAGGACCTGAGGGATAATATTTTCACAGAGCGTGGTGCATGTATGGAACGAGCTGCCAGAGAAAGTCGTGGAAGTGGATTCAATTACAGTATTTAATAGGCGTCCGGATGGGCATATAAATAGGAAGGATTTAGAGCGATATGGGCCAAATGCTGGCAAATGGGACTAGGTTAGATTGGGATGTCTGGTCAGCATGATGAGTTGGACCAAAGGGTCTGTTTCCGTGCTGTATGACTCAATGACCTTTGCCTGTTCTAGAGTGCCTTGTATAGTTTTGGTCCTTATGTTTAATAAAAGGATATACTGCCGCTGGAGGCAGTTGAAAAGAGATTCATTGGGCTGATTCCAAGGATGAAAGTGTTGACTTAACAAGAACAGCTAAACAAGAGATTTTAAGAATGAGGGGTCGATCTACAGGGGACTTGACAGGGTAGGTACTGAGAAGATGTTTCCACCAGAGTGGGAAATATTTAACAAGGGTACCACGTACAGAATAAGGAGCACTCACATAAAAATGCAAAGGAGTTTCTTCTCCCAATGGGCTGTTAATATCTGGATTTCTCTCACCCAGAGAGGTGTGGAGGCTAGATCACTGAAAGTACTTAAAGGGTGATAATTAGGTTATTGAAGTATTGGGTAGTTGAAGATGTGATGAAATGGCACAGATGATGATTTGAGACCTAGGGCAGATTTCGTTCAATATGGGATAGGCTTCTGGGACCAAATAGCCTTTTGCTGCTCCTAGTTCTTACATCCTTGTAAGGAAATAATGGATTAACTGAACAAATACTTTGCTTCTGTTTTCACTAAAGAGGATGTGAGAAATATCCTGGTAATAGAGTAAATCGGGAGGTGAAAGGGAGAGAGAAACTTGGTGAAGTTACAACCACAGGGGAAGTGGTACTGAGCAAACTGGAGCTACAGATTGACAAGTCTCTGGGTCCAGATAGACTCCATCCTACGGTCTTAAGAGGCTGCTTATGAGGTAGTAGGTGAATTGATGTTAATTTTCAAAACTACCTAGATTTGGGAAAGGTTCCACTGGATTGGAAAGTAGCAAATATAACCCTGCACTTTCAAAACGCAGGGAGGCAGAAAACAGGAAGCTTTGGTCACTTAGCTTGTCATCTGTCGATCATGAAAACAGTTTATAGCTGCACGCTTCAGGGACAGCAAAGTAATCAGGAGGAATCTGCATGGTTTTGTCAGAAGGAAATCATGTTTAGGCAATTTATTGGTATTCTTTGAAGGAATGATAGTATAAGGTAGGGGTGGAGGTTAGATAGACCTTAGGATTAGGGTAAAAATTCGGCACAACGTCGTGGGCCGAAGGGCCTGGCCTGTACTGTGCTGTACTGTTCTATGTTCTATGAATGACATTTGGTATGGATTAAGGGGAGCCATTCGATATACTGTACTTGGATTTTCAGAAGGCATTTGATAAGGTACCACATCAAAGGTAATTGCAGACAATAAAAACTCATGGCATCAGCGGGGTGACATGCTGGTAGAGACGGAAGATTGGCTAGCTGGCCGAAAACAGTGTGTATACGTGGCTCTTTGTCTCATTGGTAAGGTGGGACAAGTGGAGTTGGCAGGAGCCTGTACTGGGGCTTCAACTTGTCAGAGATTACATTCGTGACTTAGATGAAGAGAGCAGAGACATGGAGCTAAGTTCACAGGTGACTCCAAGATAGATAGGAAGTATGTTATGAAGAAGTCATAAGGAGGTTGAAGACAGATAGAAATAAGTTGCATGAGCAGAGAAAGAAATCGGGCAGATGAAGTATAATGTGGGAGAATGTGAAGTTGCTCCCTTTGGCAGGAAGAATGAAAAAGCAGTGTATTGCTTAAATGGAAAAGAACTGTAGAATTCTGCAGTGCAGAGAGATCTAGGTGTTCTACTGCATAAGTCACAAAATTAGCCTGCAGGTACAAGAAATAATTCAGAAGACCAATAATAGACTATTGCGGGATGAATTCACACATATCAGGATGTTATACTTCAGCTATAGGTAGACTACATCTGGAATACTGTGCACAATTTTAGTCTGTCTAGTTAAGGAAGGATGTTAAATCATTGGAGATGGTTCAAAGGAGGTTTACTCGATCAATACCTGAATGAGTGGTTTGTCTTACAAGGAAAGTTTGGACCAGATTGGGCTTGTTTCACTGGAGTTCTTAAAAAGTCAGGAGTCACTTCATTAAAGTGTATAAGATTCAGAATGGTCTGAATTGCTAGAGGGATGGAGTTTAAAAACAGGGAGATTACGCTGCAGCTGTATCAGGTGCTGGTGAGGCCATACCTGGAGTAGTGTGTACAGTTCTGGTCTCCTTACTTGAGAAAGGATGTACTGGCACTGGAGGGGGTGCAGAGAAGATTCACTGGGTTGATTCTGGAATTGAGAGGGTTGGCTTATGAGAGGTTGAGTAGACTGGATCTATGCTCATTGGAATTTAGAAGAATGAGGAGGGATCTTACAGAAACATATAAAATTATGAAGGGAATAGGTATGATAGAAGCAGGGAGGTTGTTTTTACTGACAGGTGAAGCCAGAACTAGGTACATAGTCCTAAATCTGCACCCCCTTATTTTGAGACTGAATTGAGGAGGAACTTCTTCACCTAAAGTGTTGTGAATCTGTGGAATTCCCTGCCCAGTGAAACAGTTGAGGCTACCTTGTTGAATGTTTTTAAGGCAAAGATAGACTTTTGAGCAGTGAAGGAATTAAGGGTTATGGTGAGCAGGCGGGTAAGTGGAGCTGAGTCCAGGAAGAGATCAGCCATGATCTTATTGAATGGTGGAGCAGGCTCGAAGGGCCAGATGGCCTACTCCTATTTCTTATGTTTGTATGTCTCGACAAAGGGAATGTGGAAAGGATGCTTCCAATTGTGGGTCAGTGCAGAATTCGGGGCAATGGTTTTAAAGGCATTTGGGACAGGCATGAGAAATATTTAACTCTGAGGGTTGTGCAACTCTGGAGCTCATTGCTTCAGGAGATGGGGCCTTAAATACTTTTAAGGTGGAGGTAGATGGATTTGTGTTTGCAAAGAGAATCGCAAGTTATCGGGGTAGATGGAAATGTAGAATTTGAAATATAAACAGATCAGCCCTGACCTTATTGACTGGCAGAGCAGGCCCAGGGGAACTGAATGGTCTAAATCTGCCCCTATCTTGTATGTTTGTAAAAGGACCCATGTCTGATATCCAGCTATACCCAAGAATATCTGCTGAATTTGATAACATTAGAACAGTCATCACATTTCTTCTTATGCAAACGAATTTGAAGATTACATGCTTTGTAAATGCAAATCCGTCTTTTCATTATATGCCCCCGTCAGAAATCCTGGATGAAGTATACCTCCAGCCCAAAGTCGATAAGCTTGCTCCAGCCCGAGGGATGTTTATTCACTAGGTGTAGGTGTCACTGGCTAGACAAGCATTTATTGCCCATCCCTGATTGCCCAAAGGACAGTTAAGGGTCAACCACGTTGCTGTGGGTCTGGAGTCGTATGTAGGCCTTCTCTAAAGTGTGTTAGTGAACCAGATGTGTTTTTCCAACAATCAGCAGTGGATTCATGGTCATCAATAGACTCTTAACTCCAGGTTTTTATTGAATTCACGTTCCACCACCAACCGTGCCGCAATTCGAACCCAGGTTTCCAGAACATTGTGGTCTCTGGATTAGCAGTCCAATAATAATACCACTAGGCCATTGCTTTCCCATGATGCAGGTCCAGTTCAGTCCTGATAATACCATACCATAGAACCCCTACAGTGTGGAAACAGGCCATTCAGCCCAACAGGTCCACACTTGACCAAACCTCTGAAGAGCATCCCACCCAGACCCATTCCCCCTACCCTATAACCTTGCACTTCCCATGGCTAACCCACCTAGCCTGCACATCCCTGAACACTATGGGCAATTTAGCACAGCCAATCCACCTAAGCTGCACATCTTTGGACTGTGGGAGGAAACCGGAGCACCCGGAGGAAACACAGGGAGAACATGCAAACTCCACACAGACAGTCGCCTGAGGTTGGAATTGAACCCATATTCCTGGTGCTGTGAGGCAGCAGTGCTAACCACTGAGCCACCGTGCTGCCCTGATAAGCATGCGGTTTCTGCACCGGGAGATGTTCTGTCTGTATTGGGATTCCTTGGAACTGTCCAGCTCGCTAATCTACAACAGACCATCAGTTGGCCAGCCTACCTCAAGCTGACTCTCACAGGGATCCTGCAGAAAAGCTGAAAGCATTTGTCCACTCCTGTTGTGCAAGATAAAAACCTGGTTTCTACTCCTTTTATGTTTCATGTCTCTGGCATGTCCACTATTTTTTTTAATAGATGTTAAAACAAAATCTGGGGTAGAGCACCAGGTGACTCAAATGGTTAGCACTCAGTTTTTCAGGCCTGAGAAACAAAGTCCAAAAAAGAAAGGGTCTGACCTCGAATCCATGTGAGAAAATATCAACCTGCTTTCCAGATGGAATATATAATTTGGGATGCGAAAGCAGACTGTCAGGAAGTTTGGACAGCATGATCCCAGGTGGAGAAAAACATTTGAAGATGCTTTCTGTAAGCCAGCATCTGTAACCCTAATACTAAAATACAAGTAGATAAATCAGAATGAGGAAATATGGGGAATAGAGACAGGAGGAAGACATATTTGAGCTATTAAGCCTGCTTCTTGGCGATTCAGTGAGGTCATAGCTGGACCTTTGACCTTCTCCCACTATCCCCGCATGTCTGGATATCGAGAAACACCTGACACTTCAGCTTAACAGTGAAAGCAAGTGAAAGTATGGAATCTGCTCAAAGGTGTAAGCCAGAGGAGGATGTGTAAAATAACAGCTTAGTTAGCAACAGACATCCAGGAGAGTGTTGTACCTGAATCTTGTCTTTGGGAATACAGCATGTGAATTAGCCAGTCAAATGCTGTGCAAACAGGGTTATTCAGACTTCCAGAAAGGTTTTGGCAGTTTCACTTGAAAGACTGTTAACTGAACAAAAAGTCACAAGACAGGGAAGAATTTGGAACTGGATAAAACAGTGGATCAGTAGGAAACAGTTCTACAAGAGTGTCATTCTAGTTGATAGATAGAATCCCTACAGTACGGAAACAGGCTGTTCGGCCCAACAAGTCCACACCGCCCCTCCGAAGAGTATCCCACCCAGGCCCATTCCCCTATATTTCCCCATGTCCAACCCACCTAACCTAAACATCCCTGGGCACTATGGGCAATTTAGCATGGCCAATCCGCCTAGCCTGCACATCTTTGGACTGTGGAAGGAAACCGGAGCACCCGGAGGAAACCCACACAGACACAGGGAGAATGTGCAAACTCTACACAGACAGTCGCCCGAGGGTGGAATTGAACCCGGGTCCCTGGTGCTGTGAGGCAGCAGTGCTAACCACTGAGCCACTGTGCCACCCTAATAATTAGATACAGAGTGAAGCTACCTCTGCACTTTTAAATGGAAAGCAAACTGTAAGTAAAGTACCCCCAACACTGTCCTCATCAACAACTTCCAAGGACAGATACATCATGGAGTTAGGTACAGAGCTACCTCTACATTGTCCCCCACCAAACACTTCCAAAACTGGGACCACACAGGATTAGACACAGAGTAAAAAATTATATTCTGCTACACTAATGTGGCTCAGTCACACTCTAAAAATTTGTTAGTGTGAACACTGCATCATTGTACTTCCGTTTCCCCGACTAACCATCCTTCTTGACTCCCAGCGGGCTGTTTTTCCCAGTTTTCCCAATGATAGTTAGCTCAGGGTCACCCTGGATGGGATTGTAATCCACAGCCCAGGACGCTATCTAACCCAGTGCCCCATCTGATCATCTTGGCGTTCTGATCAGATATCTTACAAGCCTGAAAATCCTACATAATGTGGGTGAATGGGAAGAGGTTTAGAATATTGAAACTCTGTAAGATGATTACAGAGTGGATCAGTGGGTTTTGGAATTGAGTACATGCCTGCCTGGTACTTCTGTATGTGAACTACTCTAAGTATTCTCACAATGGGTTTCCTTTTCTGTTCTGTTCCTCAGCGTCAAGCCAAGTATTCGGAAAACAAACTGAAGTGCACCAAAGCCAGAAATGACTACCTGCTTAACCTAGCAGCGACGAATGCTGCTGTGGCTAAATACTACATCCACGATGTCTCTGACCTGATTGATGTCAGTATTCTCTTCTGTGTTCGGAATGATGTGCTGCTAAAAGTGAGGTGGCCAGAGTCATACCTGGAACATACTGTCTGGGTGTATTGGGCTTGGGGATAAAAAGGAGGTGGCACGGTGGGAAATGAAAGGGATAAAGAGTGGTCACTGAGCTAAGCTAGGAGAGCTCACAGAAATGATAGCAAACTCATCTAAGGAAATTGGTTTTGAGAGGGTTCTCACTGTTCATTGGGACTTAGTGGTAACACCTGTGCCTTCGAATGTGCCTTTTTCACTCTTGAGTGAAGTTCAAACAAGTCATAAAGACACAGAAGGAAGATATTTGGCCCTTCAAGTCCATGATGATTCCCTCTAGAGCAATTCAGTCAGTCCCTCTTTCCATCTTTTTTGCTTCTCACAAGGTGCGTTGTGAATTCTCACTAGGCCGCAGTGAGTCGCCAACTGAAGCGGATCATAGCTTGTTAAACACCTTGTTAATGGGCCAATGCACCTCATTAATATTCAGCTTCCTTTCTTAACAAACTCTCCAAGCAATCTCGACACTGAGAAATCCGAACGGGTACCTGGTGACTTCAGTTCACCCCTTGCTCCGTTTTGACGAGGAAAAGCCATTCCCCCATGGCCCGATCCATAACTGCCAGCCACACCGACCCCTTGTCTATGGACATTGGCATCCACCCCAACCACCGCCCCCCTCCCCCAGCCCCCTCGTGCCTGTCATGGCACTTTCTGCAATCCACTTACAGCTCAATCAGGAAGCATAAACTCACGTTGCAGGGGGCACCAGGAACTGGTATTGAAAGGCTGCTGTGAGGGCACACCGGGCACAGGGAGAGTGACCCAACTCCCAGACTGGACTGCACTCTATGCCCTGAGTTGGTTCTCTACCTCCTGTCCCTCCCACTACGTTTCAGCGTTAGTTCCTGGTTCTGCAGTTGAGCTGGAGAGAGCCTACATCAGCAGCACAGCCCATTGACCCTGGAGGTTTGATCAGGCAACCCCGGGATGTTTGGGCCTGGACAGGCCAAATGTGCCGAGGGTCATCTTGTCAGAAACAAGTTGCCCGTCATCGCCTTTATCTTATTAGAGTTAGGGTTGGGCAGGGTGGAGCTGGATTGATGACCAAAAACAATATTGCCACCCTCACGAGGCGAGTGTATAAACTCGTCATTTAAAGGTCTGTTTCTTTTCAATCAATATCCAGTCACTTCTGTCTCTCACATGAGGACGTTAACTAGTCGATAAGATTTTGAGACAACAAGGTGCAGGGCTGGATGAACACAGCAGATAAGATTTTGAATTGTTTTTAATCACCAACAAAAATGATCTTCATGTTCCCACCATCTCTGAGCCTTTACTATTCATGGTATCTTCAGGCCCTGTCCCAAAGGCAAGGTTACCTTCTCCCCTTCCTTTCCTTGCCTTGCCCAGATTCTCAGAGGAAACAGTAATACTTGCAGACTGTTCCAGTGATAATCAATTAGCTTCTCCCTGTCTCGTGCTTCTTGTGGGAAGATCCAAGCCTCAATTTACTTGGGTCTAACTCGGAATCTGTTGACCCTAGCTGACTGGTTGTATGGAACATCATGGCTGGAGTGGAGTGTGATTTTTCTTATTCATAGCCTTTGATCTGCTCTTATAACCACTGTGTTTATGTGGCAAGTCCTGTTCAATTTCTGGTCAATGGTAACCGGCTAGGATGTTTATAGTGGGGGAACTCGGTGAAGGTAATAGTATTGAATGTCAAGGGGCGGTCTCATTGGCGATGGTCATTGCCTGGCATTTGTGTGGTGAGAATGTTACTTGTCAAGTGTCAGCCCAAGCCTGAATATTGTCCAGGTCATGCTGCATTTGCTTCATACCCAGGGAAAGTGATGTAGTGTCTAGGACGTTGTAAAGTATGATTCCCCAATTGTGAATATGTCAGGCCGTTGTTTGACTGGTCTGTGAGACAGCTCTCCCAATTTTGGCACCAGCCCCCAGGTTGTACCCCTCCTGGAAACACAGGAAATTGTAACATGGTGGTGCACCCTATAAGCTGCTCCACTCTGAAATTCCTCAGACTTGGAAACTAACCAGCCCACAAAACCATCAGAACAAAGCCGAGTGCAGATAAGACCGACTAATGAGATCTGATCCCCTCTAAGGCAAAACTCTTACACTTCCTTGTTTTCGATTTGTATCAGTCTCACTGGAGGGGGTGAGGAGGAGGCTGTGAATTAACAGTCCGTGAAAAATGACAATTACTTTCTTCGTCAATGGACCAAACAATTGCTGCTTGAGAAAGAATCCGCAGGGCCAAGAGTTGGCCCTGTTACTGGGCCCAGTCACCAGACTGAGTTGAATTGGGCTCAATGTTCCTCTTCGCTCGGTACTGAACTCGAGTCTTTGTCCTTCCCCAGTTCCTCACTGGCACTTTGCCCGTAGACTGCCTGCTCTCCGCAGCCTCTGTTCTCCTCACAATAGTCTACACAAGTTCATTTCCTTGTCTGTTCACTGTGTCTGAAAGCCCCAGATGGTTTTCCGCCTTGTTTTCCACTCTAGTGAATTGTAGGCCAACCCTTCCCCCACCAGACCCTCTCGCCCAGAATCCTCCGGTGCACAAACCCAGCATTGTGCAGCCTGTTCCACTCTTGACTTGCACGGTTCCTGCTGTTTTTAACAGACAAGAATATATGTGCTGATCAGGCGTACACACACCTATATTCACAGCAGTTACCATGGGAACTTGGAGTTTTATATATATATAATTTATATGTTGTTCTGGTGAGGGACAGTCTTTCTTCCTCAGCTGTCCCCCTCCCCCCGCACTCGTATAACACAAGAATATCACTGTGAAAGGAACTTTTCTCTTTGATCCTCCCTCCATTTTCCCCCGGCTCATCTTCTCTCGCTAATCCCTGCTGTAAAATGTCAAGCAGCTCTCGTTTGCACCTCACTTCATTTGGACCGTGCGGTGCAGATGGGCTGCAGATGTACCTCAGTTTCTTGTGAGGATTCCACCACCTGCTTTGCTTAAATGATCGGAAAGTTGATGCCTGAATCCAGAAAATCTGTGCCTGCTGGGTGTTGCTCGCTCCTGATCCCGAACCGACTGAGACGCGTGAGGAAGTGTGGCAGGGTGCCCAGATCCGAGTGACTGACTGGTTGGTTTGGAAGAAGCCGAGGCAGGTTTAGCTGGGAATGAATTTTTTTTACCCAGAGCACAGCAGCCACCACTGGCAATGTAGGGCATGTGCACCAAGTTTCCTCAGTTGCTGTTCCCAGAGCCCCCTTGCCAGCAGGAGTAGGTTATAGATCATGGCATGGAAATACAGAAGTTGGGAGTTGGGATGAGGAGGTAGAGCCCTGAGCCCTGAGGCTTGATGCTGGGCATCACAATGGTGCTACTCGCAGGCAATATGTTTACCCAACACCCAAAGCAGGAAGCTTTCCCCAAAGCCTCCCAGAACAAGGGTGTGCTGCCTTTGTCCTTGGTGAGAGTCTTGAAGTGACCTGTGTTATTTCTACTGAGAGAGATCAGCAACAGCTATAATGCACCTCGCTTCTGGTTTTACCGTAGTCCAAACTCTCAATGCCATCTCTGTCCAGCCCACCCTGATGGGGCTAGTCAGGTTGGGAGCTTCTTGTCCTAAATGTGTCTCCCTTCTATCGCACTGCTTAGTGTCTTCGGAGCAGACCCTTATTCCATGGGATGGTGTAAGAATAGGATATAGCCCTGAGGCCATTCCTCGACCCCCACCATCTCTGCTTCCCCCACCGCCATCTCTGCTTCCCCCCCCCCCCCGCCATCGCTGCTCTCCCCCCCCCCCCCCCCCCCCCATCCCCTCTGCTTCCCCCCCCCCCCCCACCCACCGCCATCGCTGCTTCCCCCAACCCCAGTCCCCCCGCCATCTTCCTTTCTGAGGGAGAGAGAGGAATGCTGCTTCACTCAGAGAGCGAGAGAGGGTCCAGAGTGGGTACCTGTTTCAGTCTCACTGCTCACCATGAATCCTGCTTTAATCACTGAGCCGTGTTGTATTTCCCCGCAGTGCTCCGATTTGGGATTCCATGCCAGCCTGGCCCGTACTTTCAGGACCTTCCTGTCAGCAGAATATAACCTGGAGACGTCTCGGCATGAGGGGCTGGATATCATTGAGAATGCAGTGGACAGCCTGGACGCGCGAAGTGACAAACACAAGGTCATGGACATGTACAACCAGATCTTCTGTCCACCCACCAGGTTTGAATTCCAGCCGCACATGGGCGATGAGGTAGGTCACTATTGTTCACATTCGACGAGATAGACCTATAAGGGGCAGAACGATCATTCCTTTGTGGGTCTGCTGTTTACAATGTTTTTATTTGACTTTCTGCGTTTGTATTGATTGAAAAGGGAGGGAGATGGGAGCAAGCTAGTCTCCCTGGAGCGTCGAGGCTGAGGGGTAACCTTATAGAGGTTTATCCAGTCACGAGGAACATGGATAGAGTGAATAGCCAAGGTCTTTTTCCCCAGGGTAGGGGAGTCCAGAACTAGAGGGCATAGGTTTAAAGTGAGAGGGGAAAGATTTAAAAGGGACCCGAGGGACAATGTTTTCACACAGAGGGTGGTGTGCGTATGGAATGAGCTGCCAGAGGAAGTGGTACAATTATAACATTTAAAAGGCATCTGGATGGGTGTGTGAATAGGAAGGGTTTAGAGGGATGTGGGCCAAATGCTGGCAAATGGGACTAGATCAGTTCAGAATATCTGGTCAGCATGGACAAGTTGGACTGAATAGTCTGTTTCCATGCTGTCCAACTCTCTGATTCTAACTGCCAATTCTAGGAAGAAAGCACAGAGATGCTGTCTGTAATTTTTTTTCCTTTCACTCATCCTTCTTGAGAAGGTGCTTCCCTTCGATAGTCCTTACGAGAACAATAAGACCTTTCCTTCACTCGAATCCAAATTTGGGATTGAATCCTAAATGGTGACTATCTGTTGAGTCGCCAACTCTGTAGGATTGTCCTGGAGCTCTCAGATATTAATGGCTGATCTCCTGGGAGATAAATCATAAAGACTTGTCACAAAAGGTTTTCCTCCTATTTTTTGGAACACTTCTGTTATAACAAAATTGGAAATGGTGGGTCGGGGGAGAGAAAAGGCTGCGTGTTTGGGTTGGAAGCAGCAAAGGTCATGCTCAGACTTCCAGGAACAGGTCCAGCCAGGGCTGACTACTCTCGTACAGAATCCCGATACTTCAGTCGCCAATGATGTCACATCCGTTTTTATTTCCACAATAACCCTCTTCTGATCACTAGGCCTGAGACAGAGCTCCATGTCATGCATCGGTCAGCATTGGCCCAACAGACTCGTGGGGCAGGTTCGAGAGACTCAGTACCTTTATGCCAATCCTAGCGTACTTTTGAGAAGTCAGTTTGAATCTGGCTTTTCTCCGAACAGTGCTGTGGGAGTACCTGCTTGGTCTGCAGTGGTTCAAGAACATCACCAAAAAGAGGAACTGGAGTAAACTATTCAGCTCCATCAAAGCTGCTGTGCCCATTCTTACCATTGTGGCTGACTTAGAGCCTCCAGTTACTTTCCCACCCTCTTTCCCCATATCCCTGAAACACCAAGAATCTGTCCATCACATCCTTAAATGTATCACAATGGAACGATCCACAGCCCTCTGAGATAGAGAATTCCAGAGAGACCTTGATCAGATGGACCAGTGGGCCGAGGAGAGGCAGATGGAGTTTAATTTAGATAAATGTGACGTGTTGCATTTTGGTAAGGCAAATCAGGGTAGGTCTTATACGATTAAAGGGCATTGTTGCCAAACAAAGGGACCTAGGGTGCAGCTTCATATCACATGTATTCAGGGTAGTGAAGAAGGCGTTTGGCACGCTTGCCTTTACTGGTCAGAACATTGAGTAGAGGAGTTGGGACGTCATGTTGCGATTGTACAGGACATTGGTTAGGCCACTTTTGGAATACTGTGTTCAATTCTGGTCCCCCTGCTATAGGAAAGACATTGTTAAATATGAATGGGTACAGAAAAGATTTACAAGGATGTTGCTGGGATAGGCTGAATAGCCAAGGTCTTTTCCCCAGGGAAGGGAGTCCAAAACTCGAGGGCATAGGTTTAAGGTGAGAGGGGAAAGATTTAAAAGGGACCTGAGGGGCAGATTTTTCACGCAGAGGATGATGCATGTATGGAATGAGCTGCCAGAGAAAGTGGTGAAGGCTGGTACAATTACAGCATTTGAAAGGCTTCTGGATGGGTACATGAATAGGAAGGGTTTAGAGGGATACAGGCCAAATGCAGGCAAATGGGACTGGATCAGTTTAAGATATCGGGTTGACATGACAGGTTGGGCCAAAGCATCTGTTTCCATGCTGCATAACCCTTCTAGTTCAGTCATTTCCCGTCATCCTGATCCTAAATGATTAGTCCCTTATCCTGATTCTGTGTCCTTTGTGTTTTAGACTCTCTGACTTGGAGAGGCAATCTATCAGCATCTACCCATGGAAACCTGTTCAGAATCTTGTACATCTCAATGAGGTGACTTCTTGTTCCAAACCCCAGACAATACAAGCCTGATTTACCCAGCCCCTTGTCAAGGGACAGCTTCTCATCCCAAGGATCAATTCAGTGGGCCTGTGTTGTACAGCACCAATGCAAGTAAATCTTTTCATAAATACGGAGACCGAAACCGCACACAGCGCTCCAGATATGGTCTCGCTGAAACCCTGCCTAATTTTATCAAGAATTCTTTATTCCTGTACTCCAAACCCCTTCTCAGTTCCTTCTCGAGGGTAATTAGAGAGGATGAACAAATGTTGGCCGAGCCACTGATGCCCACATCCCATGAAAGAATGAAACAAAGTGCCCTCATCAGAGAATTTTTATTCTGGAGACTATTGATGCTACTCTGCTGCACAGCCTTACTTCACCAAACGCTATGATGGTTCAACTTGTACCTGACCTTTGAGAAGTCACAGGGGCGTTTGTCATAGACTTGGTACGGTACAGAAGGAGGCCATTTTGCTCCATTGTGCCTGCGCCTGCTCTTCAAATGAGCAACATTTGCCTAAGTGCCAATCTTCCACCTTTCTCCCGTATCTCTACATGCCATTTCTATCCAAATAACCATCCAGTGTCTCCTCCACATTTCCAGGCAGTGCGTTCCACACCCTAACTACTCCCAATCTGAAATTTCTCCTCACATTCACCCTGGCTTTGTTTGCACTCTAAATCTATGCCCCCTTGCCTCGTCTGTTTTTCACGCAGGAACATCATCTCCTTATCCAATCTATCCAGCCCCACTCCTGATTTTTAAAACCTCTATGAAATCTCCCCTCAGCCTCCTTCTCTCCACGAAGACCAGTCCCGACTTCTTCAATCTATCCTGAGGTTGCTGGAAAAGCTCAGCAGGTCTGGCAGATCTGTGAAGAGAAATCAGAGTTAACATGTCAGGTCCATGACTCTGAGCTTTTCCAGCAACTTCTCATAGAACCATAGAATCCCTACAGTGTGGAAACAGGCCCTTCGGCCCAACAAGTCCAAACTGACCCTGGGAGCATCCCACCCAGACCCATCCCCTAATAACCCACCTAATCTACACATCCCTGAACACTATGGGCAATTTAGCATGGCCAATCTTTGGATTGTGGGAGGAAGCCGGAGCACCCGGAGGAAACCCACGCAGACATGGGGAGAATGTCTGTGTGGAGTTTGCACAGTCACCCGAGGGTGGATTTGAACCCAGGTCCCTGGTGCTGTGAGGCGGCAGTGCTAACCACTGAGCCACCGTGCCACCCATGTTTTTGTTTCTTTCACTTCTTCAGTGATTCCAATGCATTTACATTTTTCCGATATTAGTCTGGTCAATTGTGAGCATCCATGAGCTGGCCAGATGGTTGTCAACAAGTCAAGTGAACAAATCAATGAACACTCTCCTTCATCCCAAGCAATGGAGAAATGGAGACGCTGGATTGTTTAAAATGCTCTCGATTAACTTGCTGTTTAATTTTTGCTGTTTCTGGGAGCTTGCTGTGTGGATAATGGCTGCCATATCTTCCCACATAATGCGTATATAATTCACTGCTGGTGTTTTTGAGATGTGAGAGCAGGTGCTATATAAATGCACGTCTTGCCTTCTCTTCCGAATGAGCAACGTCAAAACCATGAAAATAATAGATCTTGGAATTTGCTGCTTCCTGTAATCTTTCCCCGGCAATGATTCAGTCCACCAGCTGTAAGTGTTTTTATTTAAACCACAGGCCAGGGTAGTTATCATCTTGCTTGACCCTCACTGCAATAAATCCTCATTTGCCGCTTTCCATGTTATTAGGTACAATAGTAGGCCTGACGTTTTCAAGCCAGTTGAGAGTGGCCAACCAAATGGAACTCCAACTTTGCAATAACCTTGAAAGAATCCCCTTCCGTTGAGTCTGCACATCCTCTTCTGCCTTCCCTCTGCCCCTCTTTTCAGTGACTCGCTACTCCTCCTCACGATACCACCCCTGCCATCTGTAAATACCCCTCACTCTGCCTCCTGACAACAAATGTCCACCTAAACAAACAATAAACAGACACACATGCATGTGCACACCTCTGACACTCTCTCTCTCTCACACATGTATAACACTTAAGATACACTCTGTCTCTTGCACATGCACACACACACACCTCAGACACATTCACTCTCTCATACACTCGCACACAGCTCAGACACACTCACACTCTCGCATGCACACATAGCTCAGGTACAGATTCACTCTCATACATGCACACACACCTCAGACACACACTTGGTCTCGCTCAGACACACACACTCTCTGACACACACATATAGCTCAGACACACTCACTCACATACGCACACCTCAGACACACACAAACACCCCTCTTGGCATACACACACACACTCTCACACACGCATGCAGCTCAGACTTACACACTCCCTTACACACGCATAGACCTTAGACACACATTTACTCTTGCTCAGAGACACTCTCAAACGCGCGCACACAGCTCACACGCACACAGAACTCAGATACACACTGTCTTGCACATGCACGGAGCTCGGACACAGACTCACTCTCTCACATGTGCACACAGTTCAGAAGCACACTCACTCGCACACGCGCACACAGCTCAGACGCCCTCTCTCTCTCTCTCTCTCTCTCTCACACATGCTCACACCTTTTCTCTCTCTCTCTCACACCTTCTCTCTCTCTCTCTCTCTCTCAGACACCCACCTCAGACACACGCGCTCTCTCTCCCATCCATGTGCCGACATAGATGCTCCCAGCACAGCCCTGGGATTCTCCAGCCCTCACAACCTAGTTCAGTTCAGTCCTTTCCTGTTCTTTTGGCTCAAAGCAGTTGTCATGCCTGCTGTCCCCGCACTGATCGCTATGTCAGCCCAGAACAGTGATGAGACCTGGGATCATCCTGTCCTGATCATTCACTGCTGCATTTAGTATCGTTTCATGTGACCTGTTTATGGTGCTGTGAGCTACATTTGGTGTTGGTCTGTGTTGAAGGTGCTACATAAATGCAAATTTTTTGCCCTTGAATTTGCATTTTGCAATATAAGTGCCCAAACTGTATCAGTTTCTGCCATTATAACATTCAGATCCACGGTCTGTAATTAGGTGCATAACAGATTGTTAAAATATTCTCAGCTGGAGTAACTCTTGCATGATGAAAGCTGGAAGTGGGAGCAGATGCAGATTGTGTTCTGTGTGCTGAATGTGCTTTGATTGTTAATTTAAATCGTTATAGATGGATGGTCTCACACCTGTACAGAAACAGCACATTCAGCGTGAGCTGTGCACACTCACATTGCCCTGACCTGTGCCTTTACTACCCCCCACCAAACCCCAACATCCCTCCACACCCCCGCCATGGAACGTCACCATAGCACTGTGGTACCTCTTTAGCTTTTTGTCAGAACTTCCTTGCTCTTAATCTGGATCCAGGATTTAAAGAGGCAAAGACTTGCATTTCTATAGCATCTTTCACAACCTGAGGATGTTCCAAAGCACTTTTCAACTGATTAATGACTTTTGAAAATGTAATCATTGTTGTAATGTAGGATACACTGCAGACAATTTGTATGGGTGGAGGCTGGGGGTGTGGGGGTGAAAGTGGGATGGGGAGTTTGGGCCAGGGCTGGGGGAGAGACTTACATAGACCGGAGCAGGGGGAAGAGTATAAGTGCAGGCTGTGATGGGGAGGGGAGAGTGAGTGCCTGGACTGGGGTGGGGGTTGTGTAAGGAAATGGAGAGGGTGGGTAAGGAGGAAGGGGGAATGTGTTTGGAGAGGGTTGGGGGCACACTGTGGGTGGGGGAGGAGGGGGAATGTGGATGGACTTGTAGGAGGTGGGAGCTTGGACTGAGGGAAGTGGAGAGTTGGGGGGCCTGGTCTGGGGGTTCAGGGAGGGGTGAGCGGGGGTGGAGGAGATGGAGGCTGGACTGGGATGGGGAGAGGGAGAGTGTGGGTGGGGGAGAAGATGGGGATCTGAACTGGGTTGGGGGAGGCGGAAGGTGAGGGGGGGGGGGGGGAATGATGGGTCCTGGACTCGGGGTGGGCGAGGTTGTAGATTATGACCTTTTAAAAATAAGGCATCATCCAGAGTTGTGTGTGGGAGCACTTCCCAGTGACTTGGCTTACGATTTGATGGTTTCTAATCGACCTGTTCAGAGATGGCCCACGTCTGGAGCAGATGGGACTTGTCCCAGGCCTCCTGACTCAGAGGCAGGAGCCATACCACTATGCGACTAAAGACCCCTGGAGCTGTTGACCACATCAGTTACAGAACATTTACACACTGCCCTTCACCCATGAGGGTAGCACAGTCAGACTTTGGTACTCCCTGGGAGTTTTTGAAACAGATCTTTCTTGATGGTCTGCTTCCAGTGCCCTGACTAAAAGACCAGGAAAGGCCCCCCAGCCTTGACGAATGGTGATAGACTGAGCTTTGGGCAGCTTGGGAAGAACCCCTGTGCTAAACGACTCCATTTCTTGTCTTTCCCCTTCAGGTCTGTCAGGTGAGTGCCCAGCAACCAGTACAAACAGAACTTCTCATGAGGTACCACCAGCTGCAATCCCGCCTGGCCACCCTGAAGATCGAGAATGAAGAGGTACACCATGATGCATGCAACTAATACAGCTGCTTTGGTCAAGGCGGGTGGTGGGAAACAATGTTGAGATGGACTTATGGGCAGGGGGATTAGTTTGGAAGCGAACCGGAGTGGCTGGCATGAGGGGACTACACTGTGTTGGTTCTCATGGATAAATCGAGTGAGCGCTAGTATCAGTTGGGCCTGCAAGTGCAGTGCCCCCATCTGGTGCTCTAGAATTTTTTTCTTTATTTATAATGGGGTGAGGGCATTGCTGACCAGGCAGCATTTATTGCCCATCCCTAATTGCCCAGAGGGTGGTTAAGAGTCAACCACATTGCTGTGGGTCTGGAGTCACATATAGGCCAGACCAGGTAAGGATGGAAGTTTCCTTCCCTAAAGGACATTAGTGAACCAGATGGGTTTTTCCAACGACCCACAATGGAGTCATGGTCATCATTAGATTCTTAATTCCAGATATTTCATTGAATTCAAATTTCACCATCTGCCATGGCGGGATTTGAACCTGAGTCCCCAGAACATTATCTGGGTCTCCTGGATTAACAGTCCAACGATAATACCACTAGGCCATCGCCTCCCCTGTTTGGGCTGGCTGCCTGAGGTGAATGGGAAGGCAGTTGATAGCAATCCAGGAACTCACCAAAACCTGGGATTAGTACACCTATCCTTCGTAGCTTCACGTGGAAGTCAGAAGAATTTCTCCGACTATTTAAAACTCGTGTAACTATTGGGTGCCAGAAACCGGCAATCCTTTTCAAATTTAAGGTGCATGTTAGAACCAGTTCAGTCCAGTACAGGGGGTCAGTTGTCAGAGATTGTGAATAGTTGGCCTGTGAATTTGATCCCCTTCTCTTTGGCCACCCCTATAAATAATAGCACCATGGGCCAGTTCCTTGCCCAGCCGTCTCCAATTCTTGGTTGTAGGGTTCAGAGTTCAAGAAATAATCTCTGACTGTTACCCCTGGACCACTCAATTCAGATATTGCCCAGGAGATGGGGAATCCATCGCAGAATTAAACAACCGAAACAGCTTCCGACTGTCACAGAGGGGGTTGTGGGGATTAGATCAGGTTCTGATCGTCCTGGTGGGATGTTCTCCCCTCAAACCAATCCCACATTAACTGTCTCCCTCAGTAAGTCGGGCAGACAGGGTTAAAATGAATGGAGTACATCTCGACTGAACACTAGGAGGGAGTCACCACTGGGATTGATGTTGAGGTATATTGGCATTCCGGGTTCTTCAGATCAAACATGGAAGTGTAGCACTGCACGACATCTCAAATATCTTGTGAAGAACGAGCTTAAGTGTGGGACTGAATCAACATTCCCTGTTGTTGATTTTTCAAGTGTGCGGGCAATTTCTTTAAGCACCTGGCCCCTTTAAATGTTTTTGAATGGGTCAGAGTCGTATGAATTTAAAGGGGATGACTTGTGTTGCGGAGACTTCAGGTTACCATGGCCACACAGTGCTCAGGTGGATTATCGGACTGATGTCATGCATTGACCAGGCCGCGTATGTCAACTTCCGTGCTCTATAGAACATTAGGGAACCAGTGGGATTTTGTGTGGTTATTGCAAAAAGGCACAGGATAAGCATATTTGGGGAATTGGGTTGAAGTTCCGAGAGGTCATCAGCAAGGACAAAGATGACTAAAGTCGTAGAATCCCTACAGTGTGGAAGCAGGCCATTTGGCCCATCGAGTCCACACCGACTTTCTGAAGAGCATCCCACCCAAACCCACCCCGCTCCCATATCCCTGTAACCCACTTCCCATGGCCCATCCACCTGACTTGCACGCCTTTGGACTGTGGGAGGAAACCGGAGCACCCGGAGGAAACCGGAGCACCCGGAGGAAACCCACCCAGACACGGGGAGAATGTGCAAACTCCACACACAGTCACCTGGTGCTGGAAGCAAAACCACTGTGAGGGAGCAGTGTTAACCACTGAGCCACCATGGCACCCGCCCCCCGCCACCCCAGAGAAAGTGGTGGGTTTTGTGGTGTAGGGGGAAGATATATTGGCTACAAGTGAGCAGAGCAGTGGTGAATACTGGAGACGGGAGCCAGGGTTGTGTGGGCCTTGATTACCACTGGCCAGTCGAAGAGTATTGATCGTGAATGCCCACTGAACAGGGGTGGCATGGTGGCTCAGTGGTTAGCACTGCTGCCTCACAGCGCCAGGGACCCAGGTTCGATTCCACCCTCGGGCAACTGTCTGTGTAGAGTTTGCACATTCTCCCCGTGTCTGCATGGGTTTCCTCCCACAGTCCAAAGATGTCCAGGCTAGGTGGATTGGCCATGCTAAATTGCCCATAGTGTCTGGGTGGGATACTCTGAGGGTCGGTGTGGACTTGTTGGGCTGAAGGGCCTATTTCCACACTGTAGGGATTCTATGATAATGATATATCAAGTATGTGGGGTTAGGGTCTGTAAGGAGTAAAGGAGAGGGCCTCTTCTGGATTCTCATTCTCTCATGTTGATGTGCCTGCCTCCCCTCTTGGTCCTGCACCTGCTCCAGGTCAGGAAGACACTGGATGCCACCATGCAAACTCTGCAGGACATGCTAACAGTAGAGGACTTTGACGTGTCTGACGCGTTCCATCACAGCCGATCCACCGAGTCTGTCAAATCTGTTGCCTCCGAGACCTACATGAGCAAACTTAACATTGCCAAGAGGCGAGCCAACCAACAGGAGACAGAGATATTCTACTTTACGGTAGGACCCCTTTGTGAGGCGAAGTGGAAGATCAGTACCACCTAGCTCCGGGAGTTAGGGATGTGTTGTGGATAACTGGTTGTGTGGTGTGTCCCGTCAGGGAACAGCTCTTGCTGAGTGCTAATGCTCTCGCCTTTACGTCAGAAGGTTGAGAAATTTTCTCACTCCAGAGATCCCATTACAACATCCGGTTGTGAGGAAGTGCTGCCATGTCGGAGGTTCTACTTTTTGCATGTTACATGTCGTTTCTGGCCTACAGCGAGCTCCATTTGCTATGATGCCAGCTGATGCTATTACTGGACAAGTCGGATCCCACACTGAAATCTGGCTTGAGAGGGGTTTTGTTTTTTGGTTTTAATGAGGTGGTCTTTCACTGAAACAGAAGCACATGATGCTGCAGATTTGTTTCTAACAACAAAACAAGTTTAATATACAAAAGAAATGTAGGTAAAATAGACTGAACCAAACCATTTACTTATAATGTAAGTTTCACGATTTCAAAAGACATGGAGAAATACAATCCTATTAATCACAAAAGCTCTCTCTTATAGTTCTCTCACCAGAGAGAATTCCTTTCTCTATCACACAGAAGGTTGGACTTAGCTGTTGCTTCAATTGTTTGTAGAATCTGACCACCTCTTCCTTAAGCCCTCACATAACTGAGTGTAGACTTTCTCAACTTCAAATAACTCCTTCAGGGTTTTAACCAAACACTTCTGATTTGGAACTTTAAAACTAAACTGTTTACTCTGAGAACTTTTACTTCTTAACAATTCCAAACTGTCTTCCTTTTTCAGGAGCAGTAGTCTTAAACATAGAATCACCACAGTGTGGAAACAGGCCATTCAGTCCAACAACTCCACACTAGCTCTCCGGAGAGCATCCCACCCAGGCTCACCTCCCCACTGCCGTATCCCTGCGACCCTGCATTTCCCTAATCCAACTAAACTACACACTGGGGAATCCACCTAACCTGCACATCTTTGGACTGTGGGAGGAAACCGGAGCACCTGGAGGAAACCCACGCAGACACGGAGAGAATGTGCAAACTCCACACAGACAGTCGCCCGAGGGTGGAATTGAACCTGGGTCCCTGGTGCTGTGAAGCAGTAGTGCTAACCACTGAGCCACCATGCTGCCACCAAACAGCGTCAAACTTCAGCCAAGACTTCTATAAACCAAAAGCAAAAGGGTTTTCTTCAAGTTAAAGATGGTTCCCTCAATCAAAAAATAATAATTTTCAGATCCTTTTTATTACAACTTAGTGCACAACTTTGCTTGCTTGTAAAACTTGCCAAACAAAAACAAAACCCATTACTCTCCAGGAAGTCCCCCTCAAACATTTTTTTTAAAGAAATCACCATGGCTGCTTAAATTTGCGTTAATCGTTAAGCCCCTTTCACAGACACAGGTCAAATCCATATGCCAGTAGTTCAGAATCCAAAAATAATTAAAATATAGGTGAATAACATAACTTGCATTAGAACTGCGACATTGCGCTCTTTTTGTTCCACACACTTGTCTATTAATGGACAGCTTTAAAAATTGCAGTAATTAATGCCCTGTAATCTATTGAGGGAAAGGTGGCTGTGTTTAGAATGAGGTCTGCCCTCTCAACAATGGACCACAACAAAGTGGATTGAGGAATGCAGCTCAGGTTGGATAAAAATGTGAAAATTTTGATAAAAATGCGCAGGGCTATGGGAAAAGAGGAAGGGAGGGTGCACCTAATGGGATCACTCCTTATAAGAGTCTGGCATGGTCCCAATGGGCTGAATGACCTCCTGTGCTCTATTCGGGGTGGGGGGGCGGGGGGTGTAGAATTGCTGAACTAAGCTGATCTTTGCCTTGTCCAATTTCCGTTTGGTATGATGGAACCTTGTGGCAGACTGATATGCTGTTAATGCACACGGTTTGACTTTCAGAAATTTAAGGAATACTTGAACGGAAGTAACCTGATCACAAAGCTGCAAGCCAAGCACGACCTACTAAAGCAAACACTGGGGGAAGGTGAGAGTCGCGTTTGGAAGCGCTCCGTTTTCCGTGAGCATTGTTAGCGTTCAGGGTGGGATCTCCGAAGCTGCAGTAATGCAGTAGAAAGTTGTATCCTGCTGTAAGGGAAAACACCCCGTGGCCGAACTGCTCCAGCCCTGGCAACACCCAAGTGAATGCCTTCTGCACCCTCTCTAGTGCAGTCACATCCTTCCTATAGTGTGGTGACCCAAACTGCACAGAGTACTGTGGCCTAACTAACTTTATACACAGCTCCATCACAACTCCCATGCTGTTGTATTCAATGCCTTGGCTGATAAAGGCAATCATTTCATGCATTCTTAACCACCTTAAACTACCTGTTCGGCTGACTTCGAGGATCAATGGGCATGCATACCAAGGTCCCTCTGATCCTGTGCACCTCATATGGTCCCACCATTCATTGTGTACTTACCTTGTTAATCCTCCCAAAATGCATCCCTTTCCAGCATCACATTTCATTTTCCAAGGACAGTGTGCTCATAACATGGCCAAACAAGCTGATTATCAAACTGTACACCTCTCTGCGCTACCCATGGCAGGCAGTGAGAGCAGGAAAGACTCCTGGTCAGGCATGTTTGAGGTGGATTGACATCCCTCAAGCAAAAGCCTCTGGCTTCAAGTGAGCAACCTGTTACAGGGACTACTGACATGAGCATGCCTGTGCCTCCAGACATGGCAAGCCTCCTAAATCTATCGAGAATTCCTGCTTTCAAAAACCAGAAAAGGGTGAAAATTGCCAGCAAGTCAGGCAGCATCTGTGGAGAAACAAAGTCAACGTTTCAGGTCAATTACCTTTTATCGGAACTGGGGAGGATTAGAAATATAATGAGGTTGGAACAACGAAGTAAGTGAACAAATGAACCCTATCCCTGTAATCCTGCATTTCCCATGGCTAACCCACCTAGACTGCACACCCCTGGACACTATGGGTAATTTAGCATGGCCAATCCACCTAACCTGCACATCTTTGGACCATGGGAGGAAATTGGAGCACCTGGAGGAAACCCACGCAGACACGGGGAGACTGTGCAAACTCCACACAGACAGTCACCCAAAGGCATAATCAAACTTGAGTCCCTGAGCTGTGAGGCAGTAGTGCTAACCACTGAGCCATAAATTAGTCAGACATAATTTCTCTTTCATAAAGTCATGCTGACTCTGCTTAATTAGATTATAATTTTCCAAATGTTCTGCTATTACTTCCTTAATAATTGATTCCAATGCTTTTCCAATAATAGATGTTAGGCTACTCGGCCAACATTTACCTGCGTTTTGCTTCCCCGCTCTTTTTGAATCGCGGTGTCACATTTATCAAGTTTCCAATCCTCTGGTACTTCTTCAGAATCCAAGAATTTTTGGAAAATTACAACCAATGCATCTACTATATCAGTAGCTATCTCTTTTAGGATTCTTGGGTGTATGCTAAGCTCTTGTTCTCACTTTCTATATTCCTTGCTAAATTGCCTTAGTAGTTTATTTTCTGTCTTTATAATCTTTTAAGTCCTCCTTTGCCAGATTCTGAATTTATCCCTTCTTCAGAAGGGTCTAGGCCCAAAACGTCAGCCTCTCTGCTCCTATGATGCTGCTTGGCCTGCTGTGTTCATCCAGCCCTGCACCTTGTTGTCTCGGATTCTCCAGCATCTGCAGTTCCTACTATCTCTGAGTCTATCTATCCAGTTTGCTTTAGCAATCTCTATCCTCATTTCAGTAAATTCGCTTTATTTAAGTTAACACAGTTGTTTCTGACCCAATTTTCTCACTCTCCCCAACTGCTCCTTATATGACAAACCCTACATCCTCAGGATCATTCTTGTGGACCTCCTCTGGACCCCCTCTAATGCCAGCGCATCCTTCCTTGGAGACAGAGCCCAAAATTGCTCACAACATTCCGAATGCAGTCTGATCAGAGCCTTATACAGCCTCAGCAGTACGTCCCTGCTCTTGTATTCTAGTCCTCTTGAACTGCATGGTAATATTGCATTTGGCTTGCTAAGTGCCAATTGAACCTGCATGTTGGCCTTAAGAGAATCCTAAATTCAGACTCTCAAGTCAATCTGTGCTTCAGATTTTCAAAACCTTTCCCCGTTTAGAAAATAGTCTGTCTCCATTCTTCCTACCAAAGTGCATCACCTCACATTTTTCCACATTGTATTTCATCTACCACATGTTTGCCCACTCTCCTAGCCTGTGCAAATCCTTCCACAGCCTCCCCACTTCCTCAACACTACCTATCCCTCCACCTCCCTTTGTGACATCTGCAAATTTAGCAACAATGCCCTCACTCCTTCGTCCAGATCATTAATGTATAATGTGAATTGTTCTGGTCCCAACACTGACCCCTGTGGATCTCCACTAATCGCCAGCTGCCATCCTGGCAAAGACCCCTTTATCCCCACTTTCTGCCTTCTGTTAGTCAGCTAATGTTGTTGACCCTGTACCAATTTGCTCATGGCTCAGGTGGTAATCCAGAGATTATTACCTTTTTGGTTTTGCTTTATAATTTCACCTTTGCTGCTCATTTTCCTCAGCAGAACCTCTTTCCTCTATCTTACTGTATCCTACATGGGTCACAGCAACTGGATCTTTCATCTCCCACCCCAAGTTCCTCTGCAGCCCCCAGATGAGAAATCTTGAACCTGGCCACAAGACTGGCAATACAACCTTTGGGACTCTCAATCCTAGCCACAGAAAGCAGTGTAACTATCCTATCCCCGATTACAACTACATCTCTCTTTTCTCTCTCCTCTTGAAAAGCTCCCTGTACCATGGTGCTGTGGTCAGTTTGCTTATCCTCCCTACAGCCCCTACTGTCAACCACACAGGGATCAAGAACCCGTTAGACAAGCTCAAGGACTCAGGCTCCTTCAGCACTACCTCCTGGATCCCTCTATCTGCCTCACTCATAGTTACACCCTCCTGTCCATAACCACTGACCAAATTCAAGGTAGTTAATCTAAGGGGTTTGACTGCCTCCTGAAGCACAGCATCCAGGTAACTCCTCTCCCCTCCCCTCTCCGATGTGTTGCAGTGTTCGAAACTCAAACTCCAGCTCATCAACTCTGAGCTGGAGTTCCTCAAACAACCAACACTTGCTCCTCATGTAGTCACTGTGCACCACAATGCTCCCATATTGTACAGTTACAATACATCATCTGGTCTGACATTACTGTTTTGTTTACTTAGTTCTTCATTTTTTAAAAATTTCCGACTGGTCTTTCAGTTAATAACATGTACATCGTTGTCCTATTTACCTTCAATCTGAAAATAACCTAAAATGGATAGTCAAATTAGCAACTCTTACTAACCAATGAATGTACAGTTTTCCTGTGATATCAGTCTTTTATGCTGGGTCCTGATCCTGGGCTTCATGCTGTTAAAGAGGTGTTACAAACCATGAACCAAAAAAGCAAGTGGAAAGCAGCTCTTCCCCACTGCTCCAAATTCCCCGAACTATATACTCACTCAGGCTGTGTCTCACTCCAGATGTAAGCTCTCCTTATGGACCAGTGAAGCTTACTGATGTAGGTGAAACTTTACTCTGTACCTAACCCCAGCCTGTCCCTGTCCTGAGAATGTTTGATGGGGACAGTGTAGAGGTAGCTTCACTCTATCTGACTCCATGCTGTAACAGTCCTGGGAGGCTTTGATGCAACAGCATTGAGGACGTTTCTATCCCTGTGATCTCCCTGTCCTAGGAATGTTTGATGTGGACAGTATAGAAGGAGCTTTACTCTTTAGATAACCCTGTGCTGTCCCTGTCCTGGGATTGTTTGATGGGGACAGTGTAGAGGAAGCTTTCCTTTCCATTTAATAATGTGTTGTTTGTGCTGTGGGAGTGTTTGGTGGGGACAGTGCCGAGGGAGCTTCTGTACTAACCCCATGTTGTATCTGTCCTGAGAGTGTTTAATGGGGACAGTGGAATGGAAGAGTTACTTCCACTTTAAAAGCATAGAGGGAGCTTTACTCTGTACCTAACAGCTTGCTGTCCCTGTCCTGGGAGTGTTTGATGGGGACAATGTGGAGGAGCTATAATTTCAGTTTAAAAGTATAGAAGCAGCTTTACTCTGTACCTAGACGATACTGTACCTTTCCTGCGGGTGTTTGATGGAATCAATGTAGTGGAAGCTTTATTTTTTAGTTTAAAACTGTTGGGGAAGCTTTACTTTATCTAACCCTGTGCTGCTCCTGCTGTGGGAGCATTTGATGGGGACAGTGTCGAGAGAGCTTTACCTAAAAGAGTAGAGGAAGCTTTACTCTTTCTCTATCCCTGTGCTGAGAGTTTAGGACGTGGCAATGTATTTAACTTCTTCAAAAGAGTAGAGGGGCAGTTACTTTCAGTTAAAAGAGGAGAGGAAATGCACGGGGGTTTGTTTAGATTTCTTTGAACAAAAAGCCAACACAGACGTAACGGCTTCATTTGCCTCCTCCTAAATGTTTCTAAATTTCCAAACAAAGATCAGGAGAGGTGTTAAGCAGGCAACAAAGCTAAAATTCTGCACTTCATGCTGTTGCCCAATCTGCCTTACTGTTCCTTCAAGTGGAATAATTCATGACTTTATGTGGGTTCATTCTGGAAGTGTTGAGAATGCAAATGTGGAGTGATTTTTGTTTTTGTTTGCTAAACAATGATATTTTTCCTTTTAGGTGAGAAGGCCGAATGTGGGACTTCAAGGTAGGAGCCCAGTGTTCCCTATCTTAGTCGGTGCAGTTCCAGACAATAACTGACCAGAGATATTCTCAGATTCTTGCAGTGAAACCTCAACCAGTAGACACCCAAGTCAAAGGGAACGGCAAATTGTTGCTACTGTGCTATTACCTGCAACCAATTTAGCCCTTCCCTCCCTGACCCTATGTCCTCTCTGTGCCCCACTACCATATCCCACAGTAACCCACTAACTTCATAAGCCTCCGTCATCATCCAGGCCTTCACAGCCCTGTTTTCCACTGTCTAACTTGTTGGAGGCCCCCTCTCGACACACCTGCAGCATCTTTTAGGTGTACATGTCAAGGCTGTATATTTGTTTGTGTAACCTGGGATGGTTGTTCTTCAAGCTTTTACTGTTTGCATGCCCTCGCACCACCCCCAATGCTCCCCCGCTCGCTTTGATGTAATATTACAGAAGAATGATCAGCAGCGGGGGAGTGGCATTGACTTTGGTGAGATATCAGTGACATGATGTCCACTTCCAAGCTGGGAGGGCTTCAGCCCTTAGGCCAGGCTTGATGTTCAGCCAGCTCCTCGTCTCCACCTTCAGCCCTTTGAAACTTGACCTCTTGAGTGTATGTTGTGACGGTGACAGGAATCCTCTTTCTGAAACGATATGGTTGTTGCTCCTACTTCTGCTGTCTGGTTTTGAGAGTGAGTGGGTGTGTGTGCGTGCATGCGCGCGAGGTTCCTATCTTTGTTCACCTTATGTCCGTGGCCATAATACTGACCCATCAGCGGACTACCTTTTCGGACAAGCCTGTGGACACCGCTTTGAGGACCAGTGACCAGAGGTGGCATCCCCTCCAACCCTTCCTCCAAACATTCACCTAAACCCCACAGGACCTACCTTTCTCCCTGTCAAAAACTGATCACTAACTCTGTGAATGCACCCTTACGCTCAAAGATCTGCCAAACATAGACCTGTCCCCACTTCTCCCCCACACACTAGCGTTTCAGCAAGGACAACTAATCAGTGAAACCTCTCCAGGAGTGTATCTGGTTTGTAGATCGTGCTGCAGACCGATAGGAAAGTCAAGGAGTGTCTCTCGAGGCCAACCCCTCTTGCTTGTTCTTGTGTTGATTGGCCATTTTCTCCCCCCACCAAACCTGACGGAGAGCAGGCGTTTGATAGGTTACTTGGCGTGCATCAGTGAGATGGTCGCGGCTGAGATTTCTCATGCTGTGGAGCTGACGTTGATCTGCTCCAGAGCATTTGCCAGCTCTTCCAGGTGTCAAGCCTGCTTGGTGCATTCAGTTAGTAAGCATTGAGGCTGAGGGATATCCACAGGCTCATCGCGGTGAGAGCTGGGTGGGATTCCGAAACACCACGGTCCCTCCTCTGGCATCCTCCTCGCACCGTCGAGAATCTCCTGATCTACGGGAGAGAGCGGGGGATTGGGAGCTGCCAAGAGTGGGGCTCGCTAGTGCTGTCCGTAGCTCTGCCCTGCCCCGCCCCAGACAAAACCGTTCTCTGCCCTGATCCTGTTTCATTACCGCAACTTGTTCAGTAAGACTCACTTGGCCGGGGTTGAGGATCCTGGAAGAATGACACTGGAATTGGCAGAAAAAGGCATCTCCTTTGAGCAAGGATGGCCTAATTGCCAAGAACAGTCCTCAAACTGTACGTGTGACAAAGACCCCAGTCTGTACAGAGTCTGCTGATCTCATACAGCATACTGTTGCACCAAGCCCCATTCGATGGGGGCTATAGAGGGGAGAAAGCAGCCAGACACCCTGCTCAATTGGCCCCAGCTGGATAGTGTTGAGGTGTCAAGGGTGGATAGGAACTGCCTTGGTGAAGATGCCCATAGACATCACTACCATCACATGCTAGCCACCCAATGGGTGACATTCCAGAGTGCCTATAGAATATAATGGAAAGCAGGAGAGGAGAGGGGGAGAGAGAGAGAGAGAGAGAGAGAGACCGAGAGAAAGGGAAAGTTAGTAGGTTTCTAGGCCTTCCAGTTATGTTTGTGTTACATTATATTTCTAATGGGCGCTGACCTCAACCTAAGTGCGAAATAATGGGATGCTGTTATAGCTGCCGTTGAACATTGTTTCTGTACCTCGATGATTAACTCTTGTTTCTGCGATCCACATTCTTCAAAGTATATTGTTTTCTCTGTGTGTTGATTTTGTTCCATTTCTCTCAGGCCCCCATCGCTTCCCCCTAAGCCACAGAAAATGAGGAAGCCTAGGCCTCGCTCACAGTATAATCATAAATTGTTTAATGGCGATATGGAGACGTTCATACAGGTACTTGGTGGCAGGCACTGATAGACTGCAAACGCTGAATGGAATGGTGGCTTTCTGTGTCTTTCCAAACCCTTGCTAGTTCTCTTTCATCTGGGGCTGTAGTGCATCTCTTTTGCTCTGGGTAGGCCCGTGATCCTCTCAGGCTTCCACCCAGGTCGCCATCGGGGTATTCGTTACAGATCTTTACCGAATAACCGTGCCTGTGACCTCATCAGGGCTGTCATTATTGTCGGTCCCTGGCTACAAATTGCCCGGGGGAGGGGGTGTCACAGTCTCGTGGTGCTGAGTTGAAGTCTTGTCCAGTTGGTGGCTGATCTGAGAGATGTTGTGCGTGGGGTTGGGGAGGGTGACAATACCCCTGGAAAAACTGTAGCCGAGCCTGGGCAGGACAGGCCTGTATGACTCAACAGGGCTCATTGAGGTCAGTTCGATGAGAGTAGGCTGTAGGCCTCCTACCCATCCCCTTTAATATATTCTGTCGAGGATTATTAGATTAACTTTCCTTCTGCTCACCCAGGATTTAGGTCAACTAATTTTCAAAGCATTCTGTGACACTGGTAACTCAGTCAAGCGATGGTGGGTGAATTACCTTTTTTTAATTCATTCATAGGAGAGGGCATCGCTGGCCAGGCCAGCATTTACTGCCCATCCCTAATTGCCCAGAGAGCAGAGTAAGAGTCAACCATATTGCTGTGGGTCTGAGGGTCGCATGTAGGCCAAACCAGGAAAAGATGGCAGTTTCCTTCCCCAAAGGACACTGGTGAATCAGATGGGTTTTTCTAGCAATCAACAATGGATTCATGGTCATCGTCAGATGATTGATTTGAGATTTTTATTGAATTGAAATTCCACCATCAACTATGGTGGGATTCAAACCTGGGTGCCCAGAACATTATCTAGGTCTCTGGATTGATAGTCCAGCGAAAATACCGGTAGGCCGTCACCTCCCCTTAGGGAGAGGCCTTGTTGATCCACACAGACCAGAGGCATCAACTTTGATTCCTAGTCTGTGATGTGTTGTAGTTGTTCCTGGGGGAGGGGACAGACAGGAATTGAACGTTCCTGCTGTCTGTTTTCTCAAGGACTTGCACACAGCTTGCCAGTCCCTGTGCACTCCATTGTAGTAATGGACACTGTAGATGACATGCTCCTTCTGCCCCTGGAGATGGTGAGTTGGTGGGAGGTAGGAAGTGTGTGTCTGATACCTATCTGCTCACTCCTCAGCCAGAATTAGGATCTGGGTAGGGAGGCCCGTGGTCAACTTTATCCTTTTATTTTCTACCCAGAAGTGTTGTCTCACACAACTGAGCACCTTCCCACCACCAAAATCACCCTGACTTTTTTAAAACTAGTAACCACGCCCAGTAAAAACACGCATGTATCCAATTGAGTATTTACAAGCAAAGCCCATTTACGGACAAAACAAATAGTCAAAGGTGAAGAGGGAGTTAGAAAGAGCAGAAAGGGACTAAATTAAAATGGAGTCGGAGGGAGAATTAAAGCATTGTATCCCCTTCAGTACCCACCTCTCTCTCAAGGCATCGAGAGCATTGGTGGACACCGCACACTTCATCTCCGATGACACCCGGGCACAAACACAACTGTGGAAGAGAACAAGAGTTGGCAGGGATGACCCCCTCCACCGCCCTCTGCCTGGCCAGGCCAGGCCAGGCCATGGTCAACTTTCTCCCTCCACTGTGAACTGACTTGTCAGTTAATGACCTACCTCAGTGCTTCATCCCATTGTTGTTAAGCTTAACTGAGCTGTAAGCAGGCTTTCCACCCAAACGGTAGTGGCTGCTATGGGTGAGGGGAGCAGTTGCCCTCTCAAAGACACTCTGTGCTTGATTGAGGGACTGGACATCAACCAGGGTAGGGTGGCCACTGTGGATCAGCCACATCCCATTCCCACCACTAACCCAAGCTTCTCTCTCTTCCCCGCACCCCTCACAACCCCACCCACCCCCATTGATTCTTCAGGGCCACCAAACTGAGAAAACCACCCTACCCCACCACGTCCTGGCCTACTCTACAATCCAAGGCCTCCAGTGGCATCCTTCCTGCTGCAGCCACGTCCCCCCCGCCATGGTGCTCAAGAATCGCTCGCCTCTAATTGGCCAGCAGCTCTCGGTAGGCTCCCCCTCCTCCTCGGGTGGGCTAGTTGGGTACGTGCTGACTTTGTCATTGCCCGATTGGCGAGAGGTAAGACCGGTCACTCCCTGTGTGAAAGTCTCTCGCCAGCTGTTCAGGCAGGACCCCCTAGCGCATCAACAGTCGGTGTGTGCCCTGATCCTGCCCAGTCATGTAGCTCACTGATACCCCTTGGAAGACTCAGCCCAGGAGGGATTGGGTGAGGCCCTACCTAGTAGCTTTGGACTATATAACTGGAGCTTAGTCTGCTCAGCAGGGAGAGGGAACTGTGATCTGTTTTGTAAACTCCAGGAGGCAAAGCTTAACACAAGACCTGGGACAATGAGAATCTGGTGGAGCCTCCCTTCTGTTCAGTCCTTCTGCTCCACTTCCTGTGGAAAGTTACTGAACCCTGGAGTTTGCTGTTGGTCCTAGCCTCTGGTCCCAGCACTGTGGTTGTATTGTGTCTTTCCTCAGTTCCCTTCATTGCTATTTAGCGCTTGTATTCTTCGCTTAAAATTACCCGCACAGCCTTCTCTGTGGTGCCAAACCTCGGTCGACACACAATCTTCATCTCCTTCAATGCCAAATTTTTGTATTGATCCTCAGGATGGGGCCAGCGCTGACATTAACTGGCCATCCCTGGATGGTTTGTGAAGGAACCACCTTTGCCCTCTCAGTAATTGGAACAGACTTGCTCAGACACTGAGCTCCGTCCCCCACCCCCCAATGCCCCCAGCATACCTTGTCAAAGGTCCGTGAATCATGACAGTGGAATATTTGGCTATGGGGAGCCTCACAGTCGAACCGCATCCTGCTCTCGCCCAATTCTTCACTTTCCAGTCAAAGTTACAAGGGTAGACAATCCGAGCTCACTTTCCACCATCCCCAGATCCGGTCTGACTCTCGGCATGGTTGTGACCAGCACAGACCTGGAATAAGAGAGGACCTTTCTCATTCAGTGACATGTTGGTGCAGGCAGTGGTGAGTTCCCAGACAGAACTGTATCCGTTCTATAAAAAAAAAAATCCCCAGGTTACTGCGCACTCTTAATTGTCCAGACAACCAAACGAGGTTGTGCGGCCATTTTGAGTTGACATTGAAGAGTCGGTCATGTTGAGTCAGGACCGGAATCATCTTTGGATCAGCCTCAATACGGATGGCACACTCATCCTGCTGCCCCCCCCCTCCCCCACACAGGGCAATTAATGAACTGGGTTGATGGGTTTCTAAATGACAGGCCGATTTGCCTTTTGCGATGCAGACGAGGGAGCATCTGAGATGCAGACAGCCCCCGACTCTATAAGCTGCCACTGCATTCCAGCCTTCTCTGACCTGTCCCTGAGGCCTCTTGTGGGATCGGGCGGGACCTCGAGTGACTTTTATTCTCTGCTTCATCTGTGTTTTTTTCTTGCTTTGCCGCTGACAGAGGAAGAAGGAATACCCGCGCCAGGACTCAGGTATACACCGTAGAGCTAGCTTCTGAAGCAAGGTGGGGAGACGGGTGGAGGGGGGGGGGGGGTGGATGGAGGAGGGGCAAGGGAAGTGGGTCCCCACCAGAGCCAAGGCCCCATTTTCCACAAAGCTGTTTCAACTCTTCCCCCCCCCCCCCCCCCCCCCCCAGGAGCTGTGGGATCCAGCAAGTACCACCCCCCTAAGTTGTGGATGGGCTTGCAACATCTCTTCACCACTGAGGTAGGAGTTGTCGTCAACAGGGACAAGGAATGTTCCGGAAGACTTGAAGATTCAACACCTGCGCACTGCTATAGACAACCTGAGTGAAAAACCGTACGAGAAAACATTTACCCCCCCCTTAATTAACCTATTTTTCTAATTAACCTGTTAAGAGATGTTGTGACACACCTCTGGATCAGGTGGGCCTTGAACCTGGGCCTCATAGTCCAGGTATAGGGAGGCCCCCACTGTGGCACAGGAGGGCCCTGAGGTAAGCTTTAATTTTTTTTTAACCCATTTTTCTAATCAACCTGCTCAAATATTATCACGCACCTCTGGAGCAGGTGGGACTTGAACCTGGGCCTGCTGGTCCAGGGCTAGGGACACTACCACTGCACCATAAGAGGGCCCACTTCATTCAAATATCTCCACTAACTGTTTCTAAGATTAGTGAAGGCAGGGGCCACAGGGGGGAGGCTGTTCAACTTCACTCGGGTGGGGTAGGGCTGTAGTTCACATTGGGGCCAAACTAGATGTGGTTTGCTTCAGTAGAAAAGGCCCAGTGAACCGTTTGGCCCCATTTTTTTTCCCAAACGGGGCATCAGGGTCCAATCCCCACCTTGACTTCACCCCCACGCCAAAGCCAGGATTAACCTGGAGCACGACCCTACCATCCCAGCGCCCCCCACATCTCTCTGTCTGTCTCTGTCTCTCTCCCTCTCCCTCTGTCTCTGAGGCTGTAGTACTGATGTCAGTTGTTAAACAATCGTCAATAATTTCATGGATTGGGAATAAGGTATTCCCTCGGGGTCATTCTGCAATTGGAGCAAGGCTAGAAAGGGCAGGGACCAGTGCAGAGAAAAGCAGATGTCCCCTCACCTTCAAGAACATCAGACGTGTTTAAACTCAAATAACAATGGTCCCACAACAAAGGGTTGGGTTGGGGTGAGGGATGGCACTCTCGATGAAAAGAAATACGGAGGTATGCCCAGCCTGTGAATAAGACGGTGAACGCCCATGATGATTTGCCAGGGCGAGCAGTGCTTGAATACGCTGAACTGTTCTGGGACTGCAGACAATGCTACTGTTACCAGTAGCAACAAAGAATTGAGAGCACAGTAGATTGAGAGCTCCTGTGACAGCAGAGGGCTGATAGGAGGCTCAGTGGTGAGCTGACAAGATTAGAGACAGCGTCCTTTGGGTGGATTAGACAGAAGTGAGCTATGGAGAGGGCCCAGTGACTCTACTTGAGGCCTGTGCCCTGTACCCCTCCCCCGCCTGGCCAGCAGACACCCCAGCAAGACTCTGTGCTGCGGCACAGAAACATGAAAGGCTCAAAAGGATTTAATTAAACTGATTCATTGTCAGCCCGTTTTGCTGCATTATCTCCTTTTGCACAAATGACCGGGGGCTAATTAACATTCATTTGAACTTGTGTTCCTTTGCATATTTTCCTAATTAACATGCAAATGAAGGCAGATTCAAAGTCTCTTTGTTGAGTGGTACTTTCTCCAAGCAAAGACATTTTTAAATTTTTTTTGTTTTTTTTGTGGGCAAAGATCAGTCTGTGGGCGGGTTTACAGTGGAACAGGTTCTTACAGCCCTCCTGCACCTCAGGCAAAACACCCGTCCATTTATCTACAAGCCTATGATGTTTTTACAAACAGGCGCACAGAAGCACGTTTGAGGGTGGAAAAAAATACGATCCCCCCCCGCAGGAAATACTGGAGGAAGAGGTATAGGAGATTTGGGGGGGGCTTAGAGGTGTTGAAAATGATGAGGGGTTTTGCCTGAGTGGACAAGAAGTGCTCAGAAGGGAGTTGTGTTCTGGGGCACAAGTTGAAGGCTTTGGCTGAAGAACCTGATGGAGCAAGGTGAGCATTCTTCCAACACAGAGAGTTGCCTGAAAGGCTGATGAAAGCAGTCCCAGTTGTAACTTTCAAAAAGATAAATTGATAAAGGTTTTTGAAGGCTTATTGAAGAAGAACAGGCTTGGTGAACCGATTGAGTAGCTCTTTGGATGAGCCAGCATGCATTAGACGGGCCAAATGGACTGCCCCCTGTGCCATTGGATCTGAAGAGCCCTTGTCAGCTGTAGTATCTTCATCAGGCTCTCCCCTCCCCCATCATCAGCAACAGCCCAGTCCCACAGTGGTATTGACTAACACAGCTCAGCTCCCTTTGGCAGGGGAAATTTGAGATTTCTCATGACGACGATGCATTCGTGAAGTGTGAAAGGCTTGCTATCAACGTACCTTTTCTGAAGAAATTTGAACACTTCCGAGGCACCAGTCACATCGAATTTACAATTCAAACAGGGTGTTCGACTTGACAGATCAACGCCAATGTTCAGACTCCACGTGAGCACCCTCTTCCTATCGTGCATTCATTCAGCTTCACCTTAAATGGATCAATGTTACTTGCCAATTATAATGGTGGCTGCCATTCAGTTAGATGGTGTCTATTTATTCTGTAAACTTGGGTTCAAATCCACCATTACCTCCAGGATAAGTCTCCCTCATCAGATGGCACAATGAGTGTACAGGAAATGAATTCCAGAGATTTCATTTTCTTTGTAGGTGTGGAGCCTCCATGCTAAACTGCCTCTCACTCAGAAACCATCCAACTTGATAAACACACAAAGTATAAGATGCTAGGGTAGACTTTTGGAAGGTATATAGAGAGACGTTTAGTTCATTTGTAACCAATGGTCTATTTAACTTTGTATGAATCTAGCCTGTACCTGTCCTGGGAGAATTCGATGGGGATGGTGTAAAGGAAGCTTTACTCTGTATCTAACCCCGTGCTGTCCCTCTCCTGGTAGATTTGATTGGGACAGTGTAGAGGGAGCTTTACTCTGTATCTAGCCCTGTGCTGTCCCTGTCATGGGTATGTTTGATGTGGAAAGTGTAGAGGAAGCTTTGCTCTGTATCTAACCCCGTGCAGTACCTGTCCTGGGAGTGTTTGATGGGGACAGTGTTTTACTTTCAGTTTAGACGTGTAGAGGGACCTTTAGTATCAGTTTAAGTGAGGAGGAGGAGCTTTAGTTTCAGTTTAAAGGAGTAGAGAAGCTGTGAAGAGGGTGGGTGCTGTGGCTATGGGCTTCCCATTTCTGAGCAAGATGGACGTTAGTGTGACTGGTCTCTGCAGCTTTTACTCAGGTGAATGTTGATGGCAGTGATTGGCTTGTGAGCTGTCCTTCTGTTTCCTCTCACATCACGGAGCTTTGTCTGTAAGGAGCCAGCGCACCTTGGATCCGTGCCATGCCTTGTCCTCTCTCACTTCTGAATCCAGTTGTCGGGATCTTGCTGTGCATTCTTTCAGTTTACTGACAATGTCCTCCCTCGTTTTTTTTTTTATATATAGGACTCTGGACAACCCATCCCACTTGTGGTGGAGAGCTGTATTCGATTCATTAATCTCTATGGTAGGTTATAGCCATAATTTAAAACCTATGTTTTTGCACCCCACAGCCCCCTGTGTCCTGGTTTCCATAGAAATTCTTGGATCTCCTCAACACCTCATCCAGCCTCCATGCACAAGACTATAGCAAGTGGATGTTTAAAAACCTCGAGAACCTTTTAACGGGCCCTGGTTATATGGGACTTCGCAACTGCTTTTGTTTGTCTGGACCTGACTAATAGATCATATGTGGCTGAGAGTCAGGTGGTGTTTCAAGTATCTTTGTAACTCCAGGATAATTGGACTTGCCTGACATTAGTTCCTGGAGTAGAAGCTGTCCCAGATACCGAGGCAAATTGTAGCCTTCCCAACAATGTCCATATTAAGCTTGGGCCAATCTCCACAGCACAGGAATAAAATCTGCTATTCGTGGTTGGTCTGCAATAGTGATATAATTAATCTTGCCCCAAATTGCAGTGAGATATCGGGTGATGTGGTTAATCCTCTCTGGTTAACAATGAAATATGCGGTTACTGATAGTAGAAGCATATTGTGTCAGGTTATAGCCAAGTGATTGTGCATCATGGAGGTTAGTTTAATGCAACTGTCCATGGAGCTACTTGGCCAAAGGAGCTACTTGGCATATTCGTTTTGGATTTGGAACAGAAGAGTTTGTGAATATATTTGTTTTTGTGTTTTTTTTTCTTAGGCCTACAACAGCAGGGTATTTTCCGTGTTCCAGGCTCTCAGAGTGAAGTCAATGACATCAAGAACGCCTTTGAGAGAGGTGAGCTTGAGGGAGAATTAAGGTAAAAGATAGCCATTGGTGCTGTTAAAGTTTTTATTCATTGGGGTTCCAGATACACCACTGACTCTCAGCTTTACGACATTTAAACATAATTATTTACGTTGATATGAGGAATGGTTAGTGATATTTTTCACCTGATCCAATGCTGCTGCTTGGAGCCTCAGCCCAGGTCATGTCAGACCCTGCCTCGCCCTCTCCGTCTCACCCACCACCCCTGCTTTCCACGTGTTTTCCTTTCACTTCTTTTGGCCTCCCAAACCCTTTCCTATTACCCACTTCTCCCCCTCTTTTAAGCCCCTTCCCCCTTTTTAAGAACCCTTCCCCTTTCATCATTCCCTGTACCCCAAACACTTAGCCTCACCACTCTCCCTGTCCTCTTCCCTGCTACCCCGATGCCTTTCCCATTCCCATTCTCCTCTCTCACCTCCTCCCTTCACCTCCTTTCTTCACTCCTCTCTCTTTCTATGTTCCACAACTCCAAACACCAAAACCTCTCATCCCTCTGCTTCTTCCCCCCCCCCATTACTCCTTCCTCCATTCTCCCTCCATTTCCCACTCCTATTCTTCACCTCCTCTTCCCTACCCTTCTACTTCTTTCCTCCTGCCCCCACTCTTGCTTTTACTTCCTCTCCCCTCCCCTCTCCTCCTCCCATTCCTCCCACCTCCCCCTTTACCCTCTCAGCCCCCATTTCCCTGTTTTCCTTCCCCCCACCCCGTGCCCCGATTCTCCCCTCTCCTTGCCCCCTGTTATCCCACTCTCCATTTAATCAGACCCCAGAGTAATCCAAACACAGCAGACGTCAGTTGTCATGTTGAGAGCTCTGTTTTCCTGACACTTTTGCAAGCAAAGCTTCACATACAGTACATTAACTGACATCGAGGGGAAATTGCACATCTTAATAGAGTTTTAATGAGTGTTTGATTTTGTCAGTAAATTAGTTTTAAACAAATTGTACAATTACCCACTCACCTGAATCAAGTCCTCGGACATTTCAGTGAGAAATAAAACGAAACGAGGATTTTCCCTCTTGACAGCTCGTGCATTAACCCATTGACTGCTGGTTCTTCCTGGGCTCCTGAAGTTTGTTTCCTCTGCTCTCACACACTGATGTTAAAACAGTAATGAAGCTTCTGAAACACCAGGCATGATTTAACTGAGAGGATACTAACCATAACCCTCGGGGACGTGATGGCCTAGTGATATTGTCACTGGACTATAAATCCAGAGAACCAGGTAATGGTCTGGAGACCTGGGTTTGAATCCCACTACGGCAGATGGTTGAATTTGAATTCAGTAAAAAATATGGAACTCAGAGTCGAATGATGAATCCATTGTCAATTGTTGGAAAAGCCCATCTGGTTCACTAATGTCCTCTAGGGAAGGAAACTGTCATCCTTACCCAGTCTGGCCTACATTTGACTCCAGACCCACAGCAATGAGGTTGACTCTCAACTGCCTTCTGGGCAATTAGGGATGGGCAATAAATGTTGGCATAGCCAGAGATCCCCATGAATGAATTTTTTAAAAAGCCAACGATTCCAGTCCACCTTTTCTCAAAATCCATCACCTCTCCGTTTATCTTGTCTATTTTTAAAGGGCTCTTGTGCAGTGGTAGTGTCCCACTCTGGATCAAGAGGCCCTGGTTCACATCTCACCTGCTCCACAGGTGGTGTTATAACACCTCTGAACAGGTTGATTAGACTATATCTACCTTATAAATTTTTACTGTTTATCCTTGTTGTCCTCTCCCATAGTCTTGACCTCAGTGTCACTTTCAGTTGACCTAAGTTTTATTGAGAGTTTTCTTTTACAATTGATGCTCACTATGTTTGATTTGTTAAGTCTGGGAATGGACTCTGGAATAGCTGCTTAAAGGAAATCACAGCTGAACGTCACAAATAGACATTTTAAAGCACGGCCAATAAAACCTGTTATACTCATGGGAACTGGTGTCATCTCTGCACAGATCCAGAATACAGAAGGATACACATTTATTTTTGGCAGTAGCTTTGAAATGAGACATTCAACTGATGCCCCAGATGTCAGAGATCCCGTGGCATTGTTTCAAAGGAGAGTTGGGGACATTTACCCTGGACGATATTCATCCCTCAATCTCTACCATCAAAATATTATCTCTGCTGTTTGTGGGAGTTTTCTGTGGAAAGAAAATGGCCACCACATTACCTGCATTGTGACTACACCACCAAAAGTGCTTCGTTGGCTGTAAAACGCTTCGGGTTGTCCGCTGGTCAAGAAAAGCACTATATAAATGCAAGTCTTTTACTCCGCCTCTTTCATTTGGGTAGCTCAGGGGAACAGGGGCCTAGAATTTGCATCTGGAGCCTGACTCCTTGAGGCCCAGTCAACCTGAAGGCCCTGCATTAATATAAATTCTTTCCTTTACAAACCAGGTGAGGACCCCCTCATGGATGATCGCAATGAGCATGACATCAACTCAGTCGCTGGGGTCCTGAAGCTGTACTTCCGTGGCCTGGAAAACCCACTCTTCCCCAAGGAGAGGTTCCTGGATTTAATCTGCTCCATTAGTAAGTACAGGACATCAGGTTTTCTCCTGACACTTCCTGCATAACTTTATAACACTGCTGCTGCATTGTGTGGAGACACAGCTCGTCAGCAGCACAGGCTGTTAGCACCGCATTTGGAACAGTTAACACCGGTGAATACAGCCCAAGGGTCAAGGTTCATAATTGTCAAGGACAGTGCATATACAGCAAACATTTTATTAACCAGCACCTATAGGACCAGGAATGTGCACCAGTCGATCAAATATTCTGGTTGATCAAGAGGTCCACATGATCAATGTAAAAACATACACTAAATAATTGAAATGTAATGCACCAGGTATACTTGTCACTGTTATATTTTACTTACAGCATAAATCACTTAAATAACAATGCAACGCTGCCTTGAATAAAACTTAACACAGAGAATGTTCTCACTCACACCCTCAACTGACTACTCGGACGTTGCAATCACTATATTTGAGGAGAAATTGACTCAAACTTGAACTAACTGTTGATATTTTGAGAGGCTATTCAAATGAACAGCAAATATTGAGGTAAATAAAGTTTTTAAAAGACTAATAATTGGACAGAATAATACAGTAAACTTTGTGATGTTTGAGGTATATAATACTTGCTGGTTTATCGAGTGCTGGTTCATAAGGTGCAGGTTAAAACAAAGTTTGCTGTACCCAGATGAGCTCTGGGACTGGTAACAGGTTTTGGTAACAGAGAGAGAGAATGCAGATTGAAAGCGATTGACGAGAAAGCAGAGAGGAGATGAAGAGTCTTTCTTTAATACAGTGTTTTTATGATCTGCAAAGTCTTAGAGGACAGTGAATGCAGTTCCATGAGCAACTTCTGAAAGCAAATTTGGGCAAATACTTGAGAAGGAAGGTCTATGGGAAGAAAGGGAGTGGGATCGGATTAATTGGACAGCTCTTTCAGTGAGTCAGTAAATGCCTGATTGGCGAATGGCCTCAGTCTGTGTCTGCAAAGGATGATCAGCATCTGGGAGGGAGGGAGTGGGAGGGCAGTGTTTCCTCATCAGCACAAGATGAGAATTCTTCTTTATTCCTCAATCAATGTCGAACATATAACTCATGATCCCAGGGAGTGGCCGAAGTGGCAAAGACAGACACGTTTAAGAGAAACTAGATAGGTATTTGTTGAAGAAGGAAATGGATAGTTGTGCTGATAATTGATGTTGGTGAACCAGATGGATTTTTTCTGACAATCGGCAGTCGTTTCATGGCTATCATTAGACAAATAATTCCAGATTTCTATTAAATTCAAACTTCATCTGACATGGTAGGATTCGAACCCATGTCCCAGAACATTAGCTGGGTCTCTGGATTAATATTCTAGTAATAATACTGGATGCCTTCCCTGCTGTGTACAGATTGGCTGCTGTGTTTTCTATACGTATTACAACAGTGGCTACAGTACATTACAAAAACACTTTACTGGCTATAAAATATTTTGAGACGTGCGGCGGTCATGAAAGGTGCTATGTAAATGTAAGTCTTTTCCCCTTTAAGTGAAAGTGACTGGCCCCTGGGAGCACAGTGCCTGAAGAGGCCTTTTACCAGCGGGCGTTGGAAGTGAAAATCGACCCAAATATGTGACCCCTGGACCTTCTGCAGCCAATCTTAGCGTGACCCTCAGTGTCCACTTGCAAACTGTTGGGATATTTTCCACATTAGCTGCATCCCCTCTTGCAGACGCGTACTCTGAACCCCATCCTGACACAATCCTTAATCTGGGTTTTCCCTCATTAACAATAGTTTGAAGGACGACCTGCATTTGTCCAAACTGCTGACTGCACATACAATGGTTGGGGGGGAGCTGCAGTGGTTAGAGTAGGCAGCTTCTACCCACCACCACCTTCCAGGTGATTAGGACTGAGTGACGGCCACAACTCCATGAAAGAATGAAAAAGGGCTTTAGAGATTGAAAACTACTAGAACAAAGGAAAACATTGCACACTTAGGCTAGTGACAGCTAACAGCAAGAGGTGTTATTTGGAGGTTAATGTCCGAAAGCCATGGGGGAGGGATTTGAAAAGCGTGCAAGAGACTGTTCAGTAGGAGATGAAAAGTTATGCAGTCCGTACACAGAAAGTACATGTGTGCGTGTGCCTGTGCGCGCGCACGTGTCTGTCTGTCTGTGTGTGCCTGTG
>NC_063347.1:57581256-57583983 GCF_021869965.1 Rhincodon typus | reverse complement strand
CTGTCTGTGTGTGCCTGTGCGCGCGCACGTGTCTGTCTGTCTGTGTGTGTCTGTGCGCGCGCACGTGTCTGTCTGTCTGTGTGTGTCTGTGTCTGTGTCTGTGTCTGTGTGTACGGTGTCCTCATTTTGTAAACTCTTCGAGCTTTGGCCCGATTGGTCAAGCACAGCCCCAACACAATAAGGCCATTGTACAGTAACAGGTTTTCAGCAGATTGCATTGTTGAGGGGTTGCTCAGGTACACGCAAATCACAGTCTTCAGACATAAAGACAGAATTTTTACAGCTGTTTGCTCGCAACAGTCCATGACGGTGTTAATGCTCCCTACAAGTCTCCTGCTTTCCTTTGACCCAACGGCATCTATGTCTATTCCTTTCCCTCCCTCCCTATCTCTTTCCTCTTGCCACAACCACTCCCTGTGATTTGAGACTGTACCCCAACTGAGCCAAGTCTCGGCCCTAGCAGTGCATATTTTATTTTGTGAGTTGTACATTCCTCATCCAGAAGGTCCTTCGTTTGGCCATCATCCCAACCCCCAGTTTCAGAACTCAACCAAGGTGCCTCATAAAAGTGAGGGCAGAACATCAGAGTGATGATTCTTATCCAAAAAAAATTGTTCTGAGAGGAAAAAGGCTGAAGTCTGAGGTAATTTCTTGAGATAAAAACAGAAAATGTTGGAAATATTCAGCAGGTCTGCCAGCATCTATGGAGACAGGAACATCGCTTCCATATGCAAATGCAGCAGGATCTGGACAATATCCTGGCTTAGCCTGAAAAGTGCCAAGTAACATTCATGCCACAAAAAATACCAGGCAATGACCATCTCTAACCAGAAAGAATTGAACCCACTCACTTAGACATTCAATGGTGTTACCATCAGTAAATCCCCCCATTATTAACATTCTGAGGATTACTGTTGAACAGAAACCCTTCTGGACTCACCATACAAGTACAGAGACTACAGTAGAACACCAGAGGCTAGGAACACTGCAGTGAGTAACTGCCCAAAGTCTGTCCCACCATCTACAAGGCACAAGTCCGGAGTGTGATGGAATACTCCCCACTTGCCTGGATGGGTGCAGCCCCAATAACACTCAAGAAGCCTGACCCCATCCAGGGCAAAGCAGCCCACTTAATTGGCACCACATCCACAAGCATCCACTGCCTCTGCCAACCACGCTCGGTAGCAACAGTGTGTACTATCGACAAGAAGCACTGCAGAAATTCACCAAAGATCCTTAGACAGCACCTTCCAATGCCACTGCCACTTCTAATTAGTAGGGCAAGGGCAGCAGATACATGGGAACACCACTGCCTCCCCTCCAAGCCACTCACCATCCTCACTTGGAAATATATCACCGTTCCTTCTCTATCACTGGATCAAAATCCTGAAAATTCCCCAATGGCATTGTGGATGTAACTACAGCAGGTGGGCTGCAGTGATTCAAGAAGGCAGCTCACCATCACCTTCTCAAGGGCAACTGGGGACAGGCAATAAATGCTGATCCAGCTAGCAGTGCCCACATCCCATGAATGAATAAGAAGTTAACATTTCTAATCCAATGTGACTTCTTCAAATCTGGACAAATATCCTGGGATTTGATGGTGGCTCATGTTGAGATGAGGAGATGGTAGGTGAAGATATGAGTCACTTTGATGATCAGCAACAATGTAAATACGCTACGCACTCAGTTTCCTGCAATACTCCTCTCTCGGTGTTTAATTTCCATCGATTGGAATTGAACTGGAGATTGTGTAGTCTACGCTGCTGGACAAAGTCAGTGATGCCTGCACTCTGTGAGGGTTACATGCTGGAAATCAGAGTACATTTTACCTCTGCCATTCTGGTACAGATGCTGTTGGGGATGCACAGATGAGATGTTCCTAAAACACTTCTGTCCACCACACAGAGATCGAGAGCGCTATTGAGAGGACTCATCACCTCCAGCAGATCATCGTGACCCTCTCACGGACAGTCATTATCGTGATGAGATATCTTTTTGCCTTCCTCAACCAGTAAGTATCCAGCTTCCCACCAACTGTTGCACCTCCCACTCTCCCTGCCTATCCCTCCCTGGGCTTTGTTTTTAAAACCACTTGGAATCCCAGCAAACATTCCCGCTCTGCCATCCTGTTTGGTGTATGCGAGCCACACACCCAACACCCCCTCACCCACCGCGCACCCACCAACTGAGGATTGATGAGCAGGACTGAGGGGTCTGGTGGGAGCATTGTGAAGGCAGAGTTGGTCACGGATTGGAGTGTCTGCATGTGCAGGGGAATCGAGGGTAATCAGTACAGTAAAAGGTGCAGTGAGGATGGGAGAGCAGGGGTAAAGGGCTTGGTGCTTGTGGAGTCGGTAAAGGGCGCATTGTGGTGAGGGATTGGGTAAAGGGCGTGGTGTGGGTGGTATGGGTCAGGGATATGGTGCACGGTACAGGTGAGGGGCGTCAGGGTTAAAGAGTGCATTGCGGGTGTGAGAGAGTCGGGAGAAGGGCACAGTGTGTGTGAGGGGTGTAGGGGGTAAAGGGTGCAGTGAAGGTAAGGGGAGTCCAGGTTAAAGGGCACAATGAGGGTATGGGGCAGTCAGGGGAAAAGGGCACGGTGAGGGTTGGGGGGGCATGTGCCTGGAGTAAAGGGTGCGGTGAGGGTGGGGGGCAAGTGCCTGGGGTAAAGGGTGCAGTGAGGGTTGGGGGGGTGTGTCTGGGGTAAAGGGCGCGGTGAGGGTT
>NC_063347.1:57528949-57581246 GCF_021869965.1 Rhincodon typus | reverse complement strand
TTGGGGGGGTGTGTCTGGGGTAAAGGGCGCGGTGAGGGTTGGGGGGGGGTGTCTGGGGTAAAGGGCGCGGTGAGGTTTCTCGAGTGAAGCAGAAGGGGGCAGAGACACAGTCTACCCCTGACGGACACAGTCAGGTTACAGTCGGAAATGAAGCTGATGACTTGGCCCTGTCTGTGTGTTTCAGTCTGTCCCAGTACAGTGATGAGAATATGATGGACCCCTATAACCTGGCCATCTGCTTTGGCCCCACCTTGATGCCAATCCCTGACGGTCAAGACCCTGTCTCCTGCCAGGCACACGTCAACGAGGTCATCAAAAGTATCATTGTGAACCATGAGGGGATCTTCCCAAGCCACAAGGAGCTGGAAGGACCGGTGTACGAGAAGTGTATGACCGGAGGGGAGGAATACTGGTAGGGAATGATTGTTAATAACAACACACCATGATAACAATGCACAATAAAGTTCTAGTACAGTGCTGACCCCCACCCCCACCCCCACCCCCACCCCCACCCCCACCCTTGCCTGCTCTGCACCAACCCCTCACTGTGCACCCACTAACCTATGGGGGCAACACAACAGGTCCTGGTCCAACCTTTACTCAACATGCAATGTCAACTGGGGCACCTGTTAACCGTGCCAGGGCATTCTGCCAGTCCCAAGTCCATACGCCAACTGTTGCATCCAAATGTTGGCCCAGATGGAAGCAGCTAAGTTGAAACTGAATGGAGGATTTGTGGCATTAGGCTTGTGATATTCTGCTCTGTCTCCGAGTGTTTGGGTGTGGTGACTGCCCACACTGTAGTATTGCCCTCCCGGCTATAATTGCTTGGAACTGGATGGGCTGGCAGATTGGACATTTTCAGTCACGGGTGGGATCTAATACAGAGAAGTGTGAGGTGACGCAGAAAGGATAGAGAGAGACAATTTAGATTTAATTATAACATTCAAACAAATGCATAGGAACAGAGGGATCTAGGAGTTAATGTACATTGTCCGATGGGAATAGCAGTACATGCTGAGAGATTAATTAGTAAGGCATAAGGGATCTGAAGCTTCAGAAGTAGAGGTATTGAATACAAAAGCAGATAAGCTAATGCTGAACTTTATGAAGTCCTACTTGGGCCATGATTAGAGAATTGCATTTGGTAATAACATATTAGGAAGAGTGTGAGGGTCCTTGAGAGGATTGAAAGGCGATTCACCAGAATGGTTCTAGCCAAGGTTCTTAGTTACAAGGTTAAATAGGAGAGACTGGGATTGTTCTTGGAGTGAAGTGTGACTAAGAGGCGATTTGATAGAGGTGTATAAGATTATGACAGGTTAAGAGAAGGAAACTGATGGTACAGGGACTAGGGGACTCCAGTTTAAGGGATGCACTAGGAATGAAGAAGAACTGTTTTTAACATGAGTGGTAATGACCTGGAACTGGCTGCCTCTGTGGGTGGTGGAAGTGGAGGCTATCAAGGATTTTGACAGGAACCTGGATCGGCATGTGAAAAAGGTGGGCTTGCAGGACTACGGAGACAGAGCGGGAGAATGGAAATGACTGGATTGTACTGTAGAGAGCCAAAAGAGATTTCCCGGACCAAATGGCCACCACCTGTTCTATGAATGATTTATGAAAGGCACACAGGATAGTGAGTAAAATCAGAAGCTCGGTGTACAGGTACAGTCTGGTCATTCAGCAGGACGGTGTTTAGCCTGGAATTAATGCAGAAGGCTCCACTTCCACATTTCCACCACTGGTCACCTGACATATCTATCCTACAGCACACCATCACCTTGCTTTCGTTGAGACGACTCTTCATTTCTTGATTGGTCAGTGGTCAGTCAGACTGATCTCTGATTGTTTTCAGACGCTGCCATGACTTTTCTCTCCTGAGTGACACTCGCAACATTGTCACGGAGATGAGTCTTTAATTCCGACAAACTCCAGGAGAATTGGAAACCATTCTCTGGAGTGGGTCTGAAGTACCTTATCCAAGGCCGTCGGTCAAACATTAGTCAGCAGCTCTCGATTGTGCAGTGACGGCTCAGCTAATGTTCTTATTGCTGTGTTGCAGTGACAGTCCTCACAGTGAGCCTGGTACCATTGATGAAGTGGACCATGACAATGGCACTGAACCACACACCAGCGATGATGGTGAGTAGCAACATGGCCATTCTGTTTCCAACAGTCAGGACTGGCAATGCAGATCAGGTTAGAGGCAAAAGTAGTCTCCGTTTCTCTTCTCTCAGAACTGCCAGGCTGGGTAACCGAAGCAACTCCAGTAATTTGACTTGGGCATTTAGTCAAATTTCTACTCCACTAACATTTAATGCCCAACTGTTCTCCCACATGCAGTCATGGTCGACAGTCACCAGAGAGAGAATTAAATATGGTTAGACTCTCGTCTTTCAGTCACATTTCAGTCTTTCTATTTACTACTTCATGGATAATGCTAGACATGTTTATAATAATCTTTAAATGCCCTGAGAGCGTTGAGACTCTGGCACAGGGAGTATGATTGGCCAGATTTCATTCCCAGCTGTCTATTCAGCCCGTCAGATCCATAATATCCACACTGAACTGCACTCCAAATCCCTTTAGATCCCACCTTTATTCCTTCCGTAATGAATCTATCAACTTTAAGTCATGAACCTTTGGTGTTAAGCCTTTAGGAAGAGAAAGTTCCAAGTTTCCACTGCCCTGTGAGTTAGAAAATTACTTCCCGGTTTGAATCCTAAATAGCTTGACTCCAATTTTATTGGGTCCCTTTTATTATGTTCCCAATTCTTGCACCATCTGCCTTTATCATTCCTTTTGCTGAACTGATCACAGCGATTAGATAATAGGATGCGAGTCAAGTTTATACAACCTACCATCGTCATTTAACCCTTTACTTCCTGGTATTATTCTGACTAATCTGCTCTGCATCTTCTCAAAGACTAATGCATCAGTTTGGATGTATGATGTCAAAAGCTAAAAACAGTACTCCATATGGGGTCAGATCAAAGCACTTGACTGAATGGTCACTTCCTCCCTTCTGTATTTTACTTCCCTGGAGATAAAGACCAACATTCCAGGATCCTTCCTGGCTATTTCTTATTCCCGTCTCTTTTAGTGATTTGTGTGCAGGGATATCTTGATCTCTGCACAGCTCCTCCAACCCTGATCGACTCGATTTAAGAAAACAGACCAACTTTGCCTTTCTTCGTACCAAAGTGGATGACCACAGACCTCAATGTTATTGAATCTGTTGGATACCAATAGATTTTACATTGATTTTCTGATGTCAGTTCAGCAGGTGGTACCAGATTTATAGAGTACACAACATCATGTAGGAAACATTTTCACAATTTGCCCTGAAAGGACTAGAGATTCTAACTGTGGATTGTTGAAAACCCTGCTCTGCACACAGTCGCGCTCCCTCCAATGCGTTTAATGTGTCTGATGTAGTGTTAAACCTAAGCCCACTTCCTAAATTGGGAGAAGATCAGAGATCCTGTGCCATTTCTCTGAAGAACGGGGGTCTCCTGAATATCTTAGCCAATATTTATCTCTCGACTGATGTCACTGAAACAGATTGGCGAGTCTTTCTCACCTTGCAGTTCGTGGGAGCTTGTGCACGTAAATTGGTTGCTGCCATTCCTACATTACAACAGTAACTATGCTTTAGAAATACTGCATTGGCAGTAAAGCACAGTGTGAGGTCCTGAGATTGTGAAATACGAGATAATGACACGGCTGGCATGTGGTTCCCTCTAGTGAGAGTTCCACCTCACTACGCCCTTCGGTGTTCTGAAATTTTATCTGCAGGGGTCTCCGGGGCTTTGTTCCTTACAATGAATGTATGCATCAAAATGTTTTTAAGGGGATTTTGACCTGTAGCACTTGGTGATATTATTTTGATTGTTTAGACTTTGTTTCATAAATATAGGGAATAGAAATAAACTGCTGGTCCCCTTCTACCTGTTCCACAGTTTAACAAGATAGAAGCTGACATTGCCCTCAGCTCTTCTGTGGTTCAGTGGGTAGTGGCAGTCCTGATATATACACAACACGTATGTTTCATGTGGGTTTACTGAATGGTGATAAGGACTGGAGACCTTAAATAGTTCTGACATTCAACCACAAGACCAAAAGAAAAAGACCATTCAGGCCTTCAAGCCTTGACATTCTGTAAGATCATAGCTGATCTGTCCCAGGTCTCAACTTCTCTTTTATACCAGATCCTCAGAGCCCTCAATTCCTCAAAATTTCAAAAAATTTACCTTGCTCCTCTTTAAATACTTTTGGTGATCTAACCTCCGTAGCACTCCGGAGGTAGACAATTCCGGGTAAAGAAATTCCTTTGCATTTCAGGTTGAAGTGAGTGTTCCTTCATTCTATAATTGAGCCATGTAGTTCATGATGTTTTCACTAAACATCTACCCTGTCAGGCCCCCTCAGAATCTAAAATATTCCAATAAGGTCACCCCCCACCCTCCCATTCGTCCAGTGAGAGATGGTTATATAATATTATGAGGCTAGTAGTCCAGATGATTTGGGGATGTAGGATCAAATCACACCATAGCAGCTGTTTGAAGTTAACTTTAATTAATAGTTTTGTTCTATTCTTTCATGTGACGTAGGTGCTAGATTATGTAAGGATGGCAGATTTTCTTACTTAAAAGCCATTAGTGAACCAGATGGGTTTTTAGAACAATCATCACAGTTTCAATGTCACCATCACAGAGAACAATTTTCAGTTCCAAATTTTTATTAAGTAAATTTAAATACACATGCACAGCAGGATCCCACATATAGAAATATGATCATGACCAGATGGTCCATTTTAGTCATTTTAACACAGAACCGGAGCATTACTGCAAAAAAGCCACATTGTGGTGAAGCTTTTGTCTAGTACTCATCAGTACAATTCACAAGAACACCAATTCAAGGGGATAAACCAACCTTTGTACCATATGAGAGGTCAGTGCTAGTTGGTTGATAAGTGGACTCTGTTTGTTGGAGGCATTCCTATGGAGAATACACCAGTTGGGGATGACTGACAGTTAACTGCCAGGCTTTGTTTAAACTCTAAACCAGGTAGATTGACTAGACAAGGCATTCTCCCAACACTTGTGTGGATTGACCCAATGAGTGCAAGACGAAAAGCTTTGATAAATTATGTTCATTGTCACAATAGCCTGTTTTGGTGATGCTGGTAGAGGGATAAGTATTGGCCACAACACCAGGGATAGCCCCTCCCTCTCCTCCATGCTTCTTCCAAATAATGCCACAAGGGAGCAACAGGGCCTTGGTTTGATCTATCATCTGAAATGCAGCACCTGTAACAACATAGCACTCCCCTGCGTACTGCACTGGAGTGCCAGCCCTAATTTAGTCTAAGAGTGGGACATGAACCCACAACCTCCTGACCCAGAGAAAAAAAGTGCTAACAACTGAGCTGTGGTTGCCACTGCATTATCATAAACAGGGCAGTGAATTGGCCTCATAATCTCTGATGCACTTACGATCCAACGTTTAAAGGATCTTGTGAACACCGATCTGTCTGAAACTAATAACAAACCATGGCATCTCCAGAAGAGAGAGAATGCAGATTTCTGGTTGATCAAATACAGGAGCAAAGAGGAAATGAGTTTTGTTTTAAATACAGTGGGTTGCAACCTGGAATGCACTGCCTGAGAACAGTGATGGATGCAGATTCAGTTCTGATGGTCAAAAGGGAATTGGATAAAAGTAAGGAAATATTTGCAATGTTACTGAGGAAGAACAGGGGATGAATTGGACAGTTTTCCCAGGCTGAATGGTCTTCCTTTGTGCTGTAGGATTTCATGAAGAACAGACAATATAGAAACTGCAAACCTCTCACACGAAGGGAGACCATCTAAACATGTCCCCATCACCTCACCACCCCCATTGAAGGAAAATACAGGATATGTATCCGTCTCTTGCTGCACAATTGTAGTCACTAACTCCCTGTGCTGCGGGGTCTCTCCCCTTTTTACAGAGATGGAGCAGATCGAAGCCATTGCTAAGTTTGACTATGTCGGCCGCTCACCCCGAGAGTTGTCATTTAAGAAAGGGGCATCACTACTGCTGTACCACCGGGCATCCGAGGATTGGTGGGAAGGACGACACAATGGATTGGATGGTCTGATACCCCATCAGTACATCGTGGTACAGGACATGTGAGTGTGTGTCTGCATGGGGGGGCTTACACTTGCCTCTAAATGCACACAGATTGGTTGAGCCTGGCTTGTAACATTAAAAAGTTGGGGGGGTGGGGTGGCCTTGCTTTCAACAGACCCGATCCCACGCTTTTACAACTGCATTAATTCCTCACCCCCTAAATTAATATATTGTTTTCAAAACTCCTTATTAAGTGCTGGCTTCATCACATGGGGTGGGACTTCCCGTTGGTGGCAGTACTGGAGATGTGGCCGAATAGGTCAAAGTTAAGAATGAGAATTCATTTGAAGCTCTATCCCTCGCCTTTTGTCTCTGACACCTGGGGCTAAATCCAGCCCAGGTAGCTTGCCTAGCGACAAGGGTCCTTGGTCAAGTGAGCTCGACTAGGCATCCCATTGCTAATGTTTTGGCACAACTTGACAAACACCATCGAGGGAGGCCACGGGATGGTTGATGTAGGAAATGGAATCTAACACAATGGAACAGGAGCTGGACACTCTTAAGGATGAGAAACACTGTTGAGGCAAAATAGATGTTGCTTTACTCTAACTAATCCTCTCATTACCTACCGTCAGAATGTTTTACAGGACAGTGTACAATAATTGTAAGTTACAGTCTACAGTAAAGAAGCAGCCTCCCCCCCTTATCTATCTATGATCGTGTTTCTGCTCCACTTGAACCTTCTTGCACTGCTCTACATCCACCCCATTGACATCTCCTTTTGCTCACAGGTTTAGCCTGGCTGCTTTATCATGTCAATATTGTTTGCTTCAATTACTATCAGTGGGTTTATGTCAGTGTTACACCAGTGATATTTTGGTTTGATGCACAAACCAGATTTGGTGAAATAGTCAGTCACCAGAATATAAGCTGTGTCGTTGGGCATGGAAAATGCTATTCGCAGTCACACCCCACAGCTCAGAAGGAATCACATGCAGCCTCTCTTGAGGGTTGAGGGTGGTGGAATTGGCATGTTCCATATGAGTTAAGTAGTTGGTCAATACCCTGATTAATGTCAGACCAATAGATGGATTCATGTGGCAATCTATTGGGTTTTTTAAGCATTCCTGTGACCTCTATATGTGTTCTAGCTTATGGCGTAACACTTGCTTCCCTTTGAAGATTATATTCTACCACAGTCCTAGTTCACCTCAGACGAGAATCGATGTCCAAGCTCAGGGACCTGTTGGATGTGTTCAGGCCCCCTGCTGTTTGAGCTATTGCAGTTGAACATCAGGCTTGGCTTGCTAAAGCTGCTCAGTTCAGCTGTGAGTAAAATGTATGAAATCGATGTTGCAGTCTGAAATCTTTTGGTGTTGCAACTGACAGGTTTGTTACCATAGATAGTAACGATATATAGCTCCATGTATGCTGATTGTCTGATAATAGAGAGATGTCAGGTGCAAAACAAGGATCCATGTTGGCATTCAAGATGGAAAATGCCAATGCAGGGCATGTCAGCCCCATTCTAAGCATTTAGCTTATTTTGTGTGGACTGCACCACTTTGTGCCAGTTTCCTGAAAACATCTCGTAAGGGATGATATTTGCACTTGCACCAGTGTAGATCTTGACATTTAGTGCATATTGTCCATTCCTTTTGGCAAATATCAATCAGTTGGAGGGAAAGGTTTCAGTTTGTCTGACAGTGTCCATGTGGCATGGCTATTGTCTGACTGAGGTCTGTAAAGCTGTAACACTGTGGTTACCTCTTGGACTTTGATGACATTCTTTTATGACATGAATGAAACTTTGGAAACTTCTTTGACATTGTTCCTTATTGGGTTTGTCTTCACATGCTCCTGTGGAGCACTGTGTTGCACTTTGGGTTTCTCTGCATGATTGGATTACCTACACATTTTAGCCCAACATCCTCTTGTGAAGTATAGCTTGCATATACCACACTGTCTTGGTGGTGAGACAAGCCACACATCATATAATATGTTCCACTGAACCTGTTGATGGCTGCAGTACTTGTTCCAGAGTCAAGCACTTGTGGGTGCTCATGTCTTGCTACAATTGCTTTGAACTTGCATCCTTATTCTAGTGGCATGTCAATGGCCTATTCTGTTGGTTTCTTGTAAAGATTTGTTAGGTCTGAATTGAGTGATCAGTTCCATAAGAGTTCAGCTAAATCAGCTTTGGTGAAATTACATTCCATGCCATTGCATCGATACCTTCCCGCATATTACTCGATCGTTTCACCTGGCTGTTGGCATATGATGTGAACTCAAAGCTAGATATTCTGCATTTAACTCAAACTTTAAGTTGATCAGCTAAAATACAAAAACTTTTGTCGGGATCTTTCCAGGTTATCTTCAGAAATATTGGAGGATTTTATTCTTCTCACCCTTTGGTGCCCAAAGTGAGAAGACTTTTAACTACCTGTTCTTCTTTGTCAGATATCTACTGAGCCATGAAGATTGATGCTTTCTTTAAATAGCTAAAGTTCTGACAGAATGTTACTGGAATGCCAATCTGGTTCTGGTAAGATGGCAGCAGAGTAGGGCTCCTGAGCCCAGGGCTCGTCCGCTTGTGCACTTTTTGTTTCCTTTCTTTGTTCTCTTTTCTTACTTTTTTCTTCTTGTACTTACACCCTGTGAAGAGCTCAGTCACGGCGACAGCAACAGTGTTGGTGACTGGGCCCAGCGCAGACTCGTGGTAAAAGTTTGCAGCAACGTGGCAGCAGAGGAGTTGATGGAGGGCTGAGCACGGAACTTGGCATCAGTACCAGCAGAGGTGACATCGGCGAGGTAAGCCCAGCGCCAAAAGATGGCGCCTGAGAATAGGCGACTTCGACATTGGTTAGGTCTGGCGCTGTTGGGGGCAAATCAATGGCAGAATGGGCACCACAGCAACGGCAGAGAAGGCAGCATCTGCGGTCGGTGTCAGAATCGGAAATGTTGGGCTTCAAGCTGCGGCCATGCAGTCAGTCCGAACTGGTGCTCCTGGAATGGACTGTGATGTGGGGGTGTTGGTGGGCCTGGAGCCTGTTGTGGAGACCCCCCACCCCCCACAATCTTGAGCAGAGCAGAAGAAGGGAAGAAGATGAACTCTGTTTTAGCTTACATTGAAGTCTTCTATCTTAATTTCAGTCTCGTATCTTAATATCTTCTGTAAGTAAAATTGGCGCCAAAGTACGACAACATATTACACTTTTCATTATTTATTTGTTAAATACAAGCGACAGTAAATCATTCAATTCAATCCACGGTTGTGTGTTTAATTTTCATCTTTTTGCTCTTTACAATGACAGTGTAAGAATCTGTATTGCAGTGTCATGCTTTTCTCTATTTTTGTTGGCTTCTCTACTTTGTTTTATATTGTATGTTGCCCATTTTAGAGGTGCAGGCTTGTAGTAGCAAGTTTGTGTCTGTAGGTGGCATTCACACCATAAAAAGCGAGGAGGTTAAGAGGGCTTTTTTTATTTCCATGCGATTTTCAACTGGTGTCTGTACACTGGTAAGCCTTTTTAATGTAGAAAACCTTTTTTTTGTGTTTTTAAGCTGCATTTTCTTCTAGGGGTGCTTCTGTGTTGGCCTTTCAGGACCGCTTAAGATGGTATTTATATTTGCACATTGAATCAGCGACAATCTCTCGTGTTCTGTTTTCTTAGCGAGTAAGATAGAGAACTCACTGCTTCAGTACAGGTTTGTGCCTTTAGTTTTGGTTGTAGTTGTAACTTCAGCTCTAAATCCGACAGATTGATGGATGATTGTGAGGAAAATGTCATCTTTTCAGCCTGTAGCAGCTACTTGCTACCAAAAACCCATGACCAGTGACCCAGAATGTCCTAGGTGGTCAATTGTACATATTAGTGAGAGACGACTGACGATAGCTACCAATAATTAGCTGTCATAATTATCTTTTAATGCTCACTTACAGACACTTGAATGACTGTCACAACTAGCTTATAGTGTCCAGCTACTCCCAGCAGAATGCCATTATATTTTGCTATCCATTCTAACCTTCTTAGCAAATACTACAGAGACTCAAGTTATTTTTAAGACAGATATCATGAGCTTCATTTGCAATAATATTTATGTAACTATACAAACAGTCAGTATCCTGTACTTGATGTTACTGTACATTTCATAACTGACTACACTGTCCATTACACAGACACTGACTGAAGGTGATGCTGATACCTTCATATCAGGACATTACATGTTGTGGTGTCAAGTAACTGAAGTAACGTATGGTGCCTGTGTGGTCCAAAACATGTCATAATACCTCAAGTATACTGCACGAAGAGGTGATGAATCCCCCAGTTGCATTTTGATATTGGATCTTCCCTGTCCCTTCTTAACCTGTTCTTTGTTGCATTCTACACTTCTCCGTGATTAATCTTAAATGATGTCACATAGCTGTATGGCTGCCCAGCCCTTCAAGTAAAGTAGTAAGTGGCCATTATTATATAATCATCAGCATGTGAGCAAGCTCTGGCTCAATGGGTAGTACTCTCACCTCGAAGTCAGAACATTGGATTTGAAGACCACACCAGAGCCCTAAGCACCAAAATCTAGGTTGAATCTCAGTGAAGTACTGAAGGAGTGCAGCAACTATTGGAGGTGTCATCTTTCAGATAAGACATTTAAACTGAGGCTCCCTTTGTCCCCATCAAAGATCCCAAAACAAATTCATTGTCATTTTGCTGTTTTTGGGAATTTGCTGTGAGAAAATTTGCGACAACAGCGCTTGAGCTAAGGAATACACTCTTCCCTGTCAAGGGCTTTGAGATGTCATGGAAGACACTGTATAATTGTGTGTATTATTTTTTGCTTCAAGTCAAGCAGTAAATGACCTTTGCCTTCTGTCTTCAGGGATGATGCCTTCTCGGACAGCTTGAGCCAGAAGGCGGACAGTGAGGCCAGCAGTGGCCCACTTCTGGATGACAAGGCCTCTTCGAAGAATGACCTCCAGTCCCCGTCTGACCACTTGCCAGAGTTTTCCTTTGGTGGGATCCTGGGCAGGTATGGGCTTCCTTTCCTTGGGTAGAATAGTTGTCTGTGTTCAATAAATGGTTTTAAATGTGGTCTGCCTGATAGAAAGAGGGGACAATTAACGGAGTAGTGTGGAGAGGCAGTGGAACTCAACATTCTCAACGTGACGTTTGTCATAGAGCCATACAGCATGGAGACCGACCCTTCGCTCCAACTCGTACACGTTGACCAAGTTTCCCAAAATAAACTAGCCACACTTGCCTGTGTTTTGCCTATATTCCTTCTAAACCTTTCCTCTTCATGCACCTGTCCAAATGTGAAGAACAATGATAAATGTGTGGTTGTGGTTCCCACTAATGCCACAGTGAATAAGCACATTCTCTGTGTGTTAGTAAAAGCTCAATGAAGCAAGCTTGGATCCTTAGGGTGACAGTAAAGCACCAAAGATGGCCTCTGTGCCTCTTGGCCATTGTATGAAAACCACCCAAGTCTCCTGATTCAGTGATATTGTGTACCAATAGGATCAGGCTAATCCACAATGCCTCATACAGAATTAAATAGCTGGCCAGCACTCATTGCCGATTGGCACATGAATAATAGTCTTTTGGGTGAGGCACTAATTGCAGCAGGGAAAGTAACTGTGCTCCAATAAATGAGACTTTTATACTATCAGAGGCTGTTGCTGCATCGAGTATATGGCATCGATAGACAGTGACTGACTAATCCCTTCATCCCAGGATCTTGAGTCAATCCAGTATTAGCAGTGCCTCAGAGGATAACTCTGAGTGAGAAGGTTGTGGGTTCAAGCTCTATCCCAGATACCAGACCACAGAATCTAGACTGATTCTCCTGTGCAGTGCCGAGGGTGTGCTGTACTGTCACTACCTTTCTGGTGAGGTTTTAGAACCGGGGCTGTGTTTTACATTCTCAAGGGAATGTAAAAGATCTTTCTTTTGAAGCAGGTGACAGAGGAGCTCTTGTGCTGTCCTGGAAAAGTATTTATCCCTCCATGAACACCTTTTACTGTAAGCAAATTGCTGTTTGTGAGAGTTTGCTTTTCACGAATTGGCTGCCCGTGTTTCCAACGTTCCAATTTTAGCTGTGGAAGGATGTTCTGGATTTGTCAAAGTTGCCAAATGAATGTCAATTCCTCTATTTCTTTCAGGGTACGGTTGAGGTCCGATGGCGCTGCAATTCAGCGACGTCGCAGTGGTGGGGATGCTCACAGCCCAGTCAGAGGGTCAGGGCCGGGCATTGACACACCTCCCCGGGCCGGAGCATGTCCCAGCAGCCCCCACAAGATCACTGTCAACCGGGGCAGGATGGAGAGCCCGGAGAAGAGGCGCCTGGCCACCTTTGGGAGTGCCGGCAGCATCAATTACCCAGACCGGAAGAACCTTGGGGATGGCCAACTCATGAGGCAGACGTCAGCGTCCACCCGCCACAGCAGTCTCGGAGATCACAAGGCCCTGGAGACGGAAGCACTGGCTGAGGTAATGAGATCTCCGTGGCTGAGCTGAGAGGCTGCAGGGAATGGCAAATGATCATAGAAACATCCCAGGGCTATCCTCGGGCGATAGGGGTCCCGCATGACGTTTATTTGGGATTGCCCTATCACACAAAGCTGCCCTGATCGTCACGGGATAGTGAACCCACTCTGAGAATCCAGGGCTAGTGGGTGTTAGAAAGAGCCATGGCACAGTAGATACTCTGGATCGATACAAAAAGCCTTCCTCTATTTTTCCTTGCCTTACTTGACATTGGAGTACTTGATGCGGCACAATGTAGAGCTAACCGTATTCTGTATCCAGCCCATGCTGTTCCTGTCCAATGAGACTGTGTAAAAGGAGCTTCACTCTATCTAGCATGGCAGTTCTTTCTCTGGAAGCATTTCATGGGATAATTCAAATGGAGCTTGGAGCTTTACTCTTTAACTAACCCATTTCATAGCTCGCCTGAGTGTTTGATAGGACATTTTTAGAGGGAACTGTACAATGTATTAAACATGCTGTTGACCTTGATGTGTTGGATTATGCAGTACAGAGGGTTATTTACTCTGCATCCATGTTCTGTTCAATTCTGGATCTTTTAATGGTGAAGGAACTTTCATCTGTATTTAACCCACTCTGTACCTGACCCATGAGTGCTTGATGGGGCACAAAACCAGGATCTTTACTTTCCACCTAACCTTGCAATAGTTGACCTGGGAGTATTTGACAGGCAGTGTAAAGGAATCTTCACTCTGCATAAGCTTGCAAAAGTCTCCTTGGGAGTGTTTTATGGGGTGAGGTAGAGGAACATTTACCTGTATTCAACCTTTGTTGTATTTGTTCTGAAATCACTTCATGGACTGTGTAGAAGAGAGCTTTTATTCTTTGTCTAACCGGTTCTATACCAGTATTTGATGGGACAACATGGATACAACTTTATGTATCAAATTAAGAAATGGTAAAGGATTTTAAGACAATAGCCATCATTGTGCATGGAGCTCTTGGTAGCAGCTGTGCGGCAGTAGATTGTATAAGTGCTGAAATTAAGCAAGTGCTTTATGGAGCAAAGGCAGTTTGGTATTAATTGGGGATTTTTACTTGTATATTGATTGGTATCTGCACAATTCAGAAAGGTAACGAACAACCTTTATGTCCACAGTTGTTTACCAGATTATATGCAAAAGCGTGTGGGTATGCTACCTTGAATAATTAAAATTGAGCCAGATTCAGTTAACATTAAGTGACACATCAGATGGGGTATTAACTCATCAGTCATTAGGTACATTACATTAGTGCCTTCTGGCCACCCCTTAAATTCTCAATATTACTATTACAGGCTCTCCTGAATGAAAAGGGATCAGAACCAACCATCACGTGAATGGAACACGATGCTTAGGGGAGCAGTGAGAAGTTTTGAGAGACAACTGATGGCTTTTAGACATGGGTTCTGTACAAAAATGTAATGCACTTTCGCGAACTAAAGGCTGTGGAAGAGAGGGCAGTCCATTGCATCCTTTAGGGTTGTCAGACATTGCCAACCTATTGCAACAAAGCAAGGCCAGACCAGACCCCAACATGTGCCGCAGCCAGGCCAAGCAAACAATTGACCCAAGAAGAGTACGTTAACATGTGTAAGGACTGGCACATGTGGAATGAAACTTGTCAGCAGGTTGAACGAGACCCAGCACTCTTCTTCCTGATCCTCCCAAGACCCAAATATGATTATGCTCCTGCATTCCAAAGGCAGCTAACTGGTGTTGGCAGGGGATCCAGCCAATGGTTAGTGTGGGCTGAGGCACTATAGCCAAAATCCAACCAGAACAGCACAGTGTGAGCCGGAGAGAGGACACAAAGCCATGTTTGCCCTGCTGTCACTGGCCAAAAAAAATTCCCAGCATTACCTCAGAACCACAGGAGAGGTGCGTCCATGCTCTCACTCTTGTCTGACCAGTCACTGTGCCACAGCACTGTAACCAAAACCCACCAGGTTTGTTGAGTCTGTGGGTAAAGTGTCACAGCACGTCTCGCCCAACTGGACATGTTCCTCAATCTTCCATCATCCATCCATCCAGGCATCCACCTCCAACTATCCCCTTGTCTCCACATAGCCACCTTCAAGGGCTTAACCCATTGAGATTCTGAGTGCTCTTCCTACCTGCACAGTGTAGAATAGATTCCCAAGTTGATACAGATTCTAGGTAACCTGATTTAGGAATCGTTCATTCACTGTTGATCAAACAGCATTTTCTCCCCATTTATAACAGAAACTGTTTAAAAAAGAAACACTATAAAATGGCTTCATGATTCCCCTCCCCTAGAAGTGTTCTTAGCAGCATCCAGGACATTAACCTTTCATTGTTTAAAAACTCCTGAAGGGTTGGCAGCCCTTGAAACATCCCAACACTGTTACCACTCCCTAGAATCAGCCTCACAGGGGTGGGGTGGGGGTAGTGGTGGTGGTGGTGGTGGTGGGGGCATTGCTGGTGGAGGCCTCTACAAGGTACACTGGTTATTGCATGTTATCATGTACCTTGTCCTGTATATTCTGTACTCAATAAATGTAACTGCTCGATAAACTTCTTGTAACCGAAAGATTTGCAATAAAATTTATTTTTGGGGGAAAAAAAAGGAGCTTTTTCTTTTCGAACGTTTTCCTGGACTTGGGAATGTTTCGTTTATTTTTCTTCTTTGTTTTTTTTTCTTGGCGCTGCTACTGAAGAATAATTTTCAGTTTTGTTTCTGGCCCAGGACATTGAGAAGACCATGAGCACCGCGCTCAACGAGCTGCGCGAGCTGGAGAGGCAGAACACAGTGAAGCAAGCCCCCGACGTGGTGCTCGACACCCTGGAGCAGATGAAGAACCCGCAGTCAGGTGCCGTCAACTCTGAGCCAGCCAGCCCGCTCCACACCATCGTCATCCGTGACCCCGACGCCGCCATGAGGCGCAGCTCCAGCTCGTCCAGCGAGATGATGACCACCTTCAAGCCGGCCCTGTCGGCCAGGCTGGCGGGCTCGCAGCTCCGGCCCCCGCCCACGAGGCCCGCCAGGCCTGTGATCCAGCACCGCTCCAGCAGCAGCGGCAGCAGCTCTGGGCTGGGCAGCCCGGCCCTCACCCCCACTGAGAAGGTGTTTCCCAATGGCGCATCAGACAAGTCGGGCACCATGTGACCTGAGCCAGCCTGGCTTCTCGCTTGCTCTCTCTCTCTCTCGCCCATGACAGAGGAGGCCACTTTGGCCTACTTGGCTGGGAGGGTCTCGGGCCTAACCTCCAGTCTGGAGCGCCACCTGGATGCAGGAAGGAAGCCTTCCAAGATTAGAACTGCTTTATTCCCTTCCTTTTTTGTTAAAGAAAAAGATATATATACTTGAAGTAAACATGCAGCCGTTATTTCTCCTAGTGATACGGGGGTTGCCCGTAGCAACAAGTCAGCACTGGAAAATGTATCCACGTATAAATAGATATATAATATAAAGAAAAGGACTCCATTTCAGGGTTACCTCGGACACCGACCCTTCCTTCTGTGAGCTCAGACGAGCTGCCAACCAAGCAATACAAGGAGATTGTCTTCATGTGAGTGAAGGGCAGACACGAGGAAAAGAAAAAGGGGAGAGCAGAGAAAAAGGAGTAAAAAGAAAAGGAGGATGCATTGTCTCGGCTCGCTGTTGAGCCGTGACTGAAGAAGGTTGGCCACGTAGGCCTGGAGTTTGGCCTTTTTTGCTCTGTCAGGAGCCCACTCGTCCGACTGTTCAGGTTTCATGCTGCAGGTCAAACTCCTCCTGCACCTGGGATCGACGTGTATGTACATAGAGGAGGACAAATAAAACCTCGGTCCTGCTGCTGCTTCAGTGAGCGGAGACGAAGTATAAATATTGTAGCACAGTATTACAATTCAATAATTAATAAATAACGCAGTTGTTACTCAATGCAGCATAACATAATAATATGGAAATTAGGCAGAGTCTGTGGTTAAAATATGTAGTTTAACTTATCCTACCTTTTGTGAATTAATCAATGTAGTATTCTTTTTGTAAGAAAATGTTTTCGATGTACAAAGTGTTACTAAAACAGGCAAAGGGACTACGTGACATTTGAAATCCCATCATCTCACTTGACAAATACACATTGTCATTACGGTTCTTGGTTTCATTTGGTTCGGTATATGCTGGAGTGGGAGGGTGTGCTATTTTGGGGGATGGGATGTGGATTGATAATTGCTATATGGCTAACCCTAGCTATTGCAAGTGTCCAATGTGGGAAAAGTACCCTCAAAGGTGAAAGTTAACAGGGTATCTTCAATACACACACCACCCCCCCCCCCCCTTCAGTATTGAAACAACAAATTTACATTGCAAACACTGTACACACTAAATGTGTAAAGACTACAGGGTGGCAAGTTTTGAAGTGCATGGATGGAAAGTGATCTTTAGCTGGTGACTGATTTTTTTCCACATTACAAATGTGGGACAAAGGAGTGTCCTCTGGTCTGTGTTTCTCTATTCAAGCTGGGATGGCTATGCCACTGTGTTCTTCATTTTTGTGGGAGTTTGTTCCCAAGAGTTGACCCATGTTGGGAGTGAATGCTGGTCCTCCGCTATCTCGTTCAACTCTCTTCCTGGACAGCGAGTGAATTGGGATAGACAATTTGACTGTGGAGACTGTTGTGAAATCAGCATGTGTTTTTCCATTGAGTGTGTGTGTGTGTGTGTGTGTGTGTGGCTGGATGGGGAGTAGTGCTGCTAATGATGTCCTAACCACCACCTGCTACTTGAGGGACACTGAGGCCAAGAGTACTGCCGAACTTGGGTACCTTGGCACCATTATTCCAGGTCTATGAGATTTGTTGACCACTGCACTGACCACATCTGGCTCCAGTAGCACAGGATGTGACAGTGATATGTTGTAAACATTCAAATTAAAGCCAAGCTTTTTAGAGAGTAATTGGAAAGCATTTATAAAAAAATTATTCTGCCACGGGATGTGGGCATCGCTGGCTTGGCCAGAATTTATTGCCTGCCCCTAATTGCCTTGGCGAAGGTGGTAGTGAGCTGCCTGCTTGAGACCACATGCTGTAGATAGACCCACACTGCCATTAGGGAGGGAATTCCAGGGTTTGACCCAATGACAGTGAAGGAATAACAGAGGGGCACTTTCAGATGGTGGTGTTCCCATGTATCTGTTGCCCTTGTCCTCCCAGGTAAAGAGAAGAAGCCTTGGTGAGTTGCTGCTGTGCATTCTGTAGGTGGTACACAGTGCTACTACTCAGCATCGGTGTGCAGGGAGTGAAAGTTCAAGCTTGGTGGATGGGGTGCCAGTTAAGCAGACAGATTTGTCCTGTATTGCATTGAGCTCTTGAATGTTGTCGGATTTACAGTCAAGTTGTCGCACAAAGACGAATGGAAATCTGGAACTCCCTTCCTCACAAAAGTTTCTGGATGATGGGAGCAAATAATATTCAAATGGAGACGGATAGATTTTTGTCAGCTTGTGTTACGGAATCAAGGCAAGTTGCAGAAGTTAAAATACAAATCAGTGGTGATCTAATGGAATAGATTGAATGAGGTTGAATGGCGACTTCCTTTTCTTAGTTGTTAGCTGCTACCAGTTGAAGAGTATACTAGTAAACTGCGGGTGGAAATGTCATTTTGTAAAAGGCATCTTACGCTGTTTGAGAAAACTGTTTTCTCTTAGCTTATGATTTTTCAGAGGGGTTTCTTGTAGTGTACTGGTAGTATGCCTACCTGTAGGCCAGGAGATGTGTCTTACCACATCTGAAGTGACTGATTTAAAAATATTTCATTCGATTTTTCATCTGTGAGCCAACACTGAGGTGCTTCTCACTCCTTCCCCTTCACCACCACCCACCATTAGCATGATTCCTAATGATAATCGCTTTGTACCCCAACAAGGTTACAGTACTGACTCAGTATTTCGCTGTTTCTACCCCCAACAACTACAGTCATCTGAAACACTGTGAGGTGTTTTTACTATGTTAACCAGTAACGTAAACAGATAATATTTGACACTGTACCGCAGAAGAGTAATGCTAGGACATGTTGGCAAAAACTTGCTCAAAAAGAGAGAGAGAGGTTTTGAGGAGTGCCTTTAAAAAGAAAAGAGAGATAATCAGGCAGGGATCTCTCTCAGCAGCGCAGAGCTCTTCCTCACGACCCCCGCTTTCATTCTGGGAGTTGTCCAGTAGATTTAAGGAGCAATCTATTGCATGAAGGATTGCCACCCTAGTTGTAAATATTCCTGGAGATTTGATTTTACGGCCTTCTGCTGTTAACAGCCCTTCCCTCGCATACCGGCCCTGAAACCATGCCACCTTCCCACCTCAGTTGAGAATGAACGATTTATTTTCATAATTCAACTAACATTTCTGCTTCCTGGATCTCCTCAGACCTGAAGATTAATCCTGGAAATGCCAGAATAATCCCATAGGATCAGCAACCCATACTGCGTGTTTACATGCTGTCTCCCAGCATCCTGTGGCATACTTGTGCGAATGCCCATCTCTACAGTTCATGACCAGGAACAATTTCTGCACGTGTGCCAGTTAAAGTTCAGCTCACTATCACCCACCCTCAGACCACACTCTGTTACGTGACAGCTCATGGATCTGGGTCACCGCCATTCATTTCAGAGGTGCCCTCCCTGCTTTGACTTCCTCTGTAGGTTGGCAGGGGACACTAAAGTCTACAGCTAGTCCCCAGTCGAGGCAATCAGCTGAACCTCCAGCATCAACCGGGGGGAGCTACATTAACGCCTACAATAGGCTCTGTGGAACCCTGGCTGATGCTTTCCTGTCCCGTTCTTGTCGGCCCTGCCTTCATCTGTCTGAACCGTAAAGGCTGCAAATCTGAGTTTACGCACGGGGCCAACGGTGGAATAAGATCAAGCATTGATCGTGACAAGAAGCATGTGCAGTGTCTGCCATATTGGTGTAGAAAGATAATAAGTGAGGCTGGTGTGGCCTGTGTGTCTGAAACGTGCACTTGGATATACAAAAGTAGAACGTAACACCTGTCTTTAAGGCCATGTGGTGCAAAATGTGGGTTTCCACCAGGGTCACCTGAGAGTAGCTCAGTAGAGACAGGCATCAGCAGAACATTCTGCTTTCTATGTATGGCTTTCGCATTGGTCAGCACACTCAGCTATTGTCTCTCTTGATGGAGGTCCTGTTATGGGTCAAACCATCAGCCTATAGACAGTAAGAGGGGTAGTATTCTCAATTTTGTGGATCTTTCGGCAAGTCTCTGAAGTTACTTCAGGCTTGAGTGCATTGGATTTTGTCAACAGGAAGGAATATGGTAGTACAAATCTGTTTCTGTAACTCCATGCTGAGCTGACAAAAACATTCCCAGGGAATCCAACAGGCAGGAAAGTGTGTAAAGAGAAAGAGAGAGACACCAATTTTTATCACAGTGGGCCACAGGACTCCAGAATGGATAATGTTGCAGAGTATTCAGCCTGACCTGACTCCCACCTGACTGCTGTGTTCTAAAGAAGCCAACATTTTCAACTCTCAATCAAGCTTGTTTTGAGACTGATAAGCACAAAATTGACCTTGGAGCCTCAAGCATAAAGCATTAGAGCAGGATGCGTGGATCAGTCAGACAGGCAAAGGACTGCAGATGCTGGAGATCTGAGCTAAAAACAGAAAGTGCTGTGAAACGTCAGCAGCTTCGGCAGTACCTGTGAAAAGAGGAACAAAGTTAATGTTCCAGGTTGCTGCTGTTTTGTCAGAAATGGAACAAGTTAAGACACATAACATTTGTATAAACAAGCAAAGGCCCATGGAAGAAGCGAGCGGGGAAGGGAGCATGTGTAGCAGTTAAGAGATCATTCAGCAACCCATTTCTGGAGAGGGTGGGAATGCATGACAAGGGCATTTATTTTACATCTGTCAACAATGCTAGGGCTGCTGCAAATTATGTAAGTTCCCATAATGTTCATGTACTCAGACACCAGCATTCAAACAAACCTACACAAATCATCAAACCTGCTCGGGTCTCTGCCTGACAACAAAACCTCAGTAAAGGTCTGGGACAGCGGTTAATATTTTCTTCCCCTATCCCCATTCATCTTCACAGTTGATGACTCCTGCTGGGGCATGGTCCAACTGGAGTGGATTCTTACTGAGATGGGGTCCCGCAGGTATTAGTTCCTTCTGGGATACAGTTCCCTTGATGGTGACTCCTACATGGTCCAGGAGCTTCAGATCCTTACCCAGTTGACCATTCCCTTGTGCAAATCCAGACAACTCCCTGCAGCTGATATCAGGAAGGGGTGGGAGGATAAAGAGGGAGGAGGGGGGATGGAGGAGGGACTGATGGTACAGCTTCCTGTCTGATTGTATTACTAATGTGTTCTGTGGCTTCTGGTGACAGGCCTATACAACAGTAATCTTTAATGCTTTACATGGCACTTCTGTCCCCATAAAGATTCCAGTGTCAGGCAGGGCGCCAAAGAATCTGAGCAACTAAACTGATGGGTTTGTAATAGAGCACGCAAATACATAATTGCCTGAATTCAGTTGGCAATAGGGAAACCTTGCTGATTGGAGACTCATTGACGATTTGTAACCTGGGTCTGAATCTGCCCATTGTTAAAATCACCCAACATCATTTCCACTGATATCTCATTTAAAATCTCTAGTGCAGCAATTAACAAAATGACTGGAAGGAAGAGAAGCTGGCATTTATCTCCTTCAAGGGCTATTTTTAATAGGGGTGTTCACAATGCTAAATCTTTTTGATATAGTTTGGGCAATTAGCAAAAGAACCAAGGGAGAGGAGGAGGAAATAATTTTGTTTTAACGTTGAGAAGTGTACTGATCTGGGCTTGTATCAAAAGGGAAAACAATCAGATCCAAGTGAAAAGAGTAGATGAAGGGAATTGGAATCTTTCAAAGAACTAGCACAATGAAAGATCTCCATCTGTGCTGTAAAATTGTGTGACAATATACATATATATAAAATAGAGACTGTACAGAACCAATATCTGGGGCTATCCTTGGTGTGTTCACCAATCCAATTAAAGCTGATCAAATCTAGTCACCTTGGCATCAAACCACTGACACTCATTAGAGAAGATGAGGAGTCTGGAATCATTGAATTTGGAGAAACTTGAATTCGATCCTCCAGAAAGAGAGAAGATAAAGGGGGTGGGGAGGATCCTCGCTGAGATTGTTGCAATATCAAACAGTTCGAGTAAAGGAAACCACCATTTTAAACTTAGGGTCAGATAGTATAAATTTGACTTTAGTTGAATGTAAGAGAATTCAAAAGGAGACCAGGAAGTATTTGTTCACTAAGTCAGTTAATAAATATGCAGAAGAATTTTTTTTAAAAAGTTTGAATTTTAAACATAGCTTCAATAAGAAAGTGAGGGGATGTAGGATTCAGTGGGACAGCAAGGATACTGGGCAGATTGAGCTAAAACACTTTTTTTTGAATCTAGACTTTTATTATGTTCTCACAAGAAGCCTTGGACACAGCAGCCAAGGGTTCCAAATACCACTCCAAATGAAATCAACTAAACCACACAGACTTGGCGAGTATCTGGGGGGGGATCGTTTTGATCAGAAGGCCTGGGTTCCACGCTAGTCATTGCTTTTACCAACCGGAGTCCTGCCTGTCTAATGAAGCGATTTACAGGAGATGTTTTGAGCTCTCAAGGGAAGAAAAACACATTTATTTTAATTCATTGTCCAAATCAGGGATTTCTGGTGTGGCCAAAATTTCTTGCCCAACATGATCTGCCCTAACAACGTGGTGGGAGCACAACCTCTTGAGAAACAGCTTGACACGGCTAAGTGGCTTGCTGTGCCACTTCAGGCAGTTGACCGGATGGGTGTAGGACTGGAGTTACGTAGAGGCCAAACTGGTTAAAAACAGCAGGTTTCCTTCTCTAATGGACATCAGTGACCCAACTGGACTTTTAGAATAATTCATGATATAGTTAATGGAAACCGTCTCTTTTCTATATAAAAAAAAATTCAACCTCTGTCACAATGGAATTTGAGCTCACGTGCATCTGTATTGTTGATCCAGGCTATCTGGTAGATCGTCCTCCAATATAACATTACAATGTCCATTAGCCATTACATTACCATTCCCATATGTATGGGGGGGAGGTGGGAAACTACCAAAGGATGGTATTCCACAAAGCAAGCATTCTTTCTCATAGGCAAGCTGCCTCGGAGTTTCTCTTGCCTGTTGTAGTCTCGTACATAGTGTTCATAGCGATCAAAAATATGCTGTAAATTACGTCTAACAAACAGTTGACTGTTTTCAAATCGAGAGGAGATAGGATTAGTCGATTCCACTCACCAAGATTTTGCACTTAGTAGCTAAGTAGCTTGATGTTAATCACAATGCAAATGTCTAACTTGTAAATGGTAAATGATGTAGTGACTATATGGAGTGATGTCCCTCCACATACATGGAGGTTAACAGTAATCTCACCTCTGTGTTAATTAAACTCCATTGATTTCTAATTTATTTTTTTAAATATCCTTTAGACATGGACATTTTATTCTTTTGGAAATGTGAATAGATGGGTTTTTTTTTCCTCTCTAAGAAGTTTGTTCATATTCTGTGTTATATAAAAAGAGTCTTGTTGTTGGTCTTGTTTTGTATTACGTGTGAAACAGACTTGCTTTTGTTTTAAAAAGAATTGCTTCTCTACATTTCTCCACCTCTCAATGCTCAGCGATATCCTTCCCAGTCACGTTCTATTATGTCCAGAGTCAAAGTCTGAGGGGGGAAAAAAAGCTGGGATTTGTTTCTCCTGTGTCAGGAATTCATTTTTATTTTGTCCAACTGAATGCCAGAGCTGGCACACGAGCAGAGAGCAGGTTGCTTTTTTCCTATTTGCTGGTTATCTCATCCCTTGGGCCTTCAGAGCGAACTCACCATCAAAACATGCCGCTTCAGAATAACTGGAACACTTTGTACCTGGGAAGGTGATAAGTTCTGGCATGAACAACAGAAACAATTTAATATTCTTATTCTTGTCATTAATTCTGCCATACCATCACCCTGCAGCTTTGCACTTTTGACTCCCCAAATAACTTTCTCCAGGCTATTGAGGTTATGTTCTTAATAGACTGGCCAATCCAACACTGGAATGAACCACTGCAACCACCTCCAACAGGTCGGGTGGATTGGCCATGCTAAATTGCCCATAGAGTCGAGGGATGTGCAGGCGAGATGAATTAGCCATGGGAAATGCAGGGTTACAGGATGGGTGGGATGCTGTTTGGGGGGAAGGGGATGGTATTTTAATGATGGGCCAAAGGCCTGTTTCCACACTTTTTTGATTCTATGATTATGCGGTACTTGCTCTCCAACTGCTATGGCAGCAGTTAATGGGGTCTTCTCCAGCAGCTCTTTAAACATGGCTGTTTCCACTCTGGATTGTTTTCCCCACTTCAACCTGAGAGATACAGGAGCTGATGAACAAGACACATAGCTCAATACAACATGTGCCCCATTGGTGCAATTCTTTCTTTCACACAGCACCAATCAATTTTGGAAAAGTTCGGCTGACCAGTCTCAATATTGATGAGCCCTGTGGTGTGCGGTCTGAGTTTCAATTCCACAAGACAGAATGACTGAGAGTCTGTGTGTGTGACTCTGAACTTTATTCAGGAGTTTTCAGGGGGCATTGTCACCCCTGAAGATGGTAGGAATGGTCTCTAGGCCATTGTGTGTAACCACAAGATAGTGTGAGGCTTTACAATGCACACTTATCTTTATGTGCAACATCTTTTTAACAAAAATATCTTCTGACTCCTCTTTAATGTTCTCTTTAAATAAAAGATATTTAGGCTGTTTCACTCCATCTGCAACAGACTTCATTCTAGGCTGTAGTAGAGTCTAGCTGTAAGAAGACTTTAATTAGGATTTGCTGTAAGGACTATTCTACCTTATAACCTCTCTCTCCTATACCAATCTGGGAATGCTTGATGCTGTCATCACAGAATGAGAAGTATTCTGTTCCAATCACCTCTCGGTCAAAACTATGTGTTGTGGTTGGAAACCACTAGCTGGCTCATGTTTACATCTCATTCTGGTCCCTCATTTATGATGCTTGTTCATTCATAGTCAAACATCTCTAAGGCAAGCAGAGTAGGGTCTTGTTTTTGAGCCAACAGAAATGTGTAGAGCAGCGAGCAGCTGGACTATCTGTATTCATTGCCAGTAGGAGCCTGCCTGAAGAACAGATTAAATTGATGGCACCTTTTGTTGAAGGAACTGGGTTTTCTCCTTGGCGAAAGAACCAGGAGGCAAATGAGGACGTGGTTTTGCACACAGCTGGAATGCACTGCTTGAAAGGCCAGTGGAAACAGATTCAGTTGTAACTTTCAAATAGAGAATTGGCTCTACACAAAAGAGAAAATGGCAGGGCTCTTGAGGAAGAGCAGGGAAATCGGTAAGGAATAATTTAACAGCTTTCTCAAAGTAAAGGCCCATTCAAGATGGGCCAAATGGCCTCCACTTCTGTGTCTTTCAGGGTTTTGCTATGCTGTGCATTTTACACAATCACAGAATTGTTGCAGCATGGAAGGAGGCCATTCAGCCCCATTGTGTCCGTGCTGGCTCCCCAAGAGTACAATTCACTTAAGTGCCATTCTCCCAGCATGTTCTTCCTAGTTTAATTCCCTTTTGAAAGCCTCAATTGAATCAATCTCCACCGCATTCTTGTGCAGAGCATTCCAGACCTGAACCACTCGACGTGTGTGAGAAAGCTCCTCGTATTTATAATTCCTTCACAAGAGGCTGCTGTCCCCGGGTGGGCCAGCATTGACTACCCATCCACATATCACTTTTACTTCTTTCATCGATTACTTTTAAATCTGTGAACTCTCGTTCTCACTCCATCCAGAAGTGGGAACTGTTTCTCATCCTCCTATTCTGTGCTGTCCTCTCATGATTTGAACACTGCAGTCAAATCTCCTTTCTGCTAGTTTTCTTCAAGCAGAATAGTCCTAACTGCTCCAATCACTTTTCATATCGGAAGTTCCTCATTCCTTGAACTATTCTTCAGAATCTTTTTGCCTTCACATCCTTAAAGTGTGGAACCCAGAATTGGATTAAATACTCCAGCCGAGGTCAAATTAAGGTCTTGTACAAGTCCAGCATTACTACTTTTCTTGTCTTCCTGTGCCCCTATTAATAAGGCTTAGGATGTTGTATGCTTTATGCAGTGCTCTTTCAACCTGACCTGGCTGCTTCAGTGATTTAAATATATCTTTGCTCCGGAACTTCTAGAAGTATAAGCATATACTTCACAACAAATGATATATTCACAACAGTACTGCTCAACCAACCCTAGCACTGCTATTGAGTGGGGTAAGACTCTTCCATCCTTACACACTTTACTTCTATGGCTTCCTTTTCACATATATTGAATTTATTGAAATAAGCCCCATGCCACAGTGGTCTGTACAACTTGAAGGTGCATGCAGAAGGAGAAAAGAATGAGTAGATTTGGCAAACAATGTCCAACACGTCCCTTGTTGTTCTGTTTTTTGTGTTTGGCCTTCACAAGGTCTTGGCAAAAAAGCAGCAACCGCTTTCAAATGAAACTGGATTGGAGGAACGATTTGTTATAAGGGCTTGCATCCAATGTGCAGCACAAGTGGTCCTGGACCACAACAATTCTGCCAGTGTGTGCAACCCTACAGTGCTGAATTGTCCATGAGCGAATTCCAGTTGTATGGAATCACTGAGGAGTGAAATAAGATGCATTCTCATTCCTGACTAGACAGGGAAATCACGGCACTTCCACAGAGCTGAGTGTTTTCCTCTCCCGTATTATACTGCTTGTATACCATACTAACAACTAACATACAATCCTTGAAAGTTCTCCTGCCTGGTTCCTGCAACCACTTTCAGCCTGCGCTTGGCCACTGAGCATTAGACTCCCAGAAGGGGTCTCAATCCCAATTGTTTCTTTATTTGCCCTTTCCATAAGGGAGATAAAGTGCTAACTTGAATGTTGCCTCAAAATGTCTTGAGTCCTGCTTTACTGTCAGTCAACCTCCTCATTTCCTTCCTAAGAAAGCCCAGCATGGGTACGGACATTGTAATTATTTTTAATCCTCTTGCTCAGGAACATCCCTGAGGAAAGTGGGACTCGAACTCAGATTTTCTGGCACAAAGGTAGGAACACTACCGCTATTGCGCAGGACCCTGTTTCAACTCAGGAATGAATTGGGAGCTTGATGAAGTGGATTGCCTGAGTTCAGTGATAGAGCAGTTTCTGTTAAAAGTCCTAGAAAGCACAGACTTGCATCAAGTTTCTCTTCTATCCCTCTACATTGTGTGTCTCTCTCACACATTATTGAAGATTATAACATTAATTAATGCAGTTTGCATAGGTTAGACATTTCAGATCTTCATCACATATTATAGGCTGATGTTATAGTGCAGCACCAAGGGAGTGCTATCTTTCAAGTGAGGCACTAAATGTTGGTCTTAACGTGTGTTACATGACAGTGTAAAACAACCCATGGCACAAGTTGAAGAAGACCATGTTCATCGTCCATCACTCAACCAGCATCACACCAACATGTTCTTGACTTTATAGCCATTATCACCAAATCAGCTTCTGTTTGAGCAACTCTTCCTGGGAAATCAGACTGGTGAGGTAATCATATATGGGCATGTTATCATGCCATTTGGAAAAAGGATCTTTCTTATCAAGTTTCTGATGTTTCGAAGTGCCCAGATCACCAGGTGAAGGGGCCCACTCAACTCCCGAAATATAAACAATACTTTTGTTTATGCAGCACCTTTATCGTGTTTTGTCAAAAGGTGACATTAAAAATACCGGACTGTTGCGATGGAGACAGATGCAGCAACTGCTCTGGGGGGCAGCTGCACCCCACAAATATCATAAATTGTTCATCTTTAATGATATCCATCCCTATCACAACAGTTTATGTGCTGCCCATCATTTTTTCCTTCCCTTGCACTTCTGTCAGGATGAAGACACAACATACATTTCTTAATGACCTCCTCAGGAAGCACTTCACACTCTATCTGATACTTTTGAAGTGTAGTCCCCAATTGGATGTAAGAAAATGCAACAGCCAAACAGCAATGAAGTAAATTAACATATAACTGTATAGTGATGTCAGTTGAACATAGGCCAGGATGCAAGGTAGAACTCCTGTGTTCTGCCAAAAGTGCTGTTGAAGCTTTCAGATTGAACTAAGAGAGCCATGATTTTGTATTTCATCTGAAAGACTGCAAAACACTCCATCAGTACTGAACTGAAGCCCTGATTCAAAGGCAAGCTCTACTGCTTGTTATTTGCAAATGTCTCTGGGTGATGTCAGAGCAGGTGGTTCCCGCTATCTCAAAAAAAACCTGAGAACCCAGAAACCAAGGTATTGCATCCCCTAAAAGGCAGTACGTAATCTTTCACCCAGACCAAAAGGACCCAGATTACCCATAGTTATCCGCAGCAAGTCTGTCTCACCGCAGTTTATTGAGGATATGAATTATTACCACATCCATGTGTGTGGTTGGGATTGAAGGTCCCCTCCTATGTAATGGCACTGCACTTTCCTTTTGCAACCTGAAATGTATATTTTGTAAAATAAGACAAGTATAGGGCAACAAGAGAATTAACAGATCCCCACGCACACCACAATGGTATATGGCATTACCTTCCCGATTGGATAGACTAGTAGCACCGAGCTCTGCACTTGGTTGGTTCTCACTGTTACCAGGCGGCTGCAGGCCTTTTAATGGGCTGTCCTTTAGTGACGTTTGATGCTGATCTTCTGATTGGATTATTATCTGTACTGTCTGATGATGTCATTGATGGTAGAGCATCTGATTGGATCTTCTGTGATGTAACTTGATGTCATCTGCACCAATCCGTTGATCAGAGAGGACATTAATTCTCACTAATCAAATAAAATGGCTTCCCTTTCCTCTGGGACTGGTGTCTGGCTGATTTATTTTTCTCCTCAGTTTCAGACTTATCTTCGTTTCATTATCTGATCTCAATGTTGATGGTGACAATCTGGTCAAGCAGTTCTTGCTCACAGCTAGTTCACAAATGGCCACAAGCCCCCAGCTCAGGGAAAGAGATCTCAACCTGAAAATGTCCAGAAATTTGTTCAGGAAAGCAGAGTGATGAGAGGAATGCAACAAGCCTATCTCAGTGCCCCCCTTGACAGACCAGTTAGCCAGCATTCACTGTTTGTGTTGACATATAAAGAGGAGGGGGCGGGGTGTGAAATTGGAGACGGCAGACAGTTGGTGGTGTTAGAATTTAAATCCCATGGGCATAAAAACCAGGGTAAATAGCATTCCTGAAACAGACTGAAGTACACAGGATCTTGGCACAGTCTGAGGTACACAGGGTTTCTGGTTCAGTTAGGGGAACATGGAATTCCTTGTTCAGACTGCGGTACACAAGGTTCCCTGTACAGACTGAGGTACGCGGTGTTTCCCGATACAGACTGAGGTACGCGGGGTTCCCGGTACACACTGAGGTACGCTCTGTTCCCTGTTCAGACTAAGGTACGCGGGGTTCTCGGTACAGGCTGAGGTACGCGGGGTTCCCTGTTCAGACTGAGGTACGCAGTGTTCCCCATTCAGACTGAGGTACGCGGTGTTTCCTGTTCAGACTGAAATACACAGGGTTCTAGATGTTGGTGTGTTTGCCAAGCTGGGAGGTTTGATGGCAGATGTTTTGTCCCCTTACTAGGTGACACCCTCAGTGCTGTGGAGCCTCCTGTTAAACGCTGTTGTCTTGTGCCGGTTTGAATCTACATGGTTTGGGTTTTTGCTGCTTCCGGTAGGTGCCGGTTCCGGCTGTACATTGAATTAGACCCGATGTACCGACCATTACAATGTGTTTGTTGATGGAGTCCGCGAATGAATGCCAAGCTTCCAAGAATTCCCTGGCTGTCCTCTGTGTGACTTGTCCAATAATAGTAGTGTTGGCCAAGTTGAAAATTGAATAGGACAAGCCAAACAGAGGTCAGCCTGGGAATTCTTGGAGGCTTGGCATTCATCTGCGGACTCCATCAACAAACACATTGTAATGGTCGGTACATCGGGTCTAATTCAACGTATAGCCGGAACCAGCACCTACCGGAAGCAGCAAAAACCAGACCCTATAAATTCGAACCGGCACAAGACAACAGCGTATCACAGGAGGCTCCACAGCACTGAGGATGTCACCTAGTAAGGGGACAAAACATCTGCCATCAAACCTCCCGGCTTGGCAAACACAACATCTACAACCAGCACCCTAGCTATAAATCTTCACTCAAATCCTGAACACAGGGTTCTCCCAAAGTGTGCTACCAATTTGTCCTTCTCAGCCATGCCTGGGATGAAAAGCTGGAACCATGGAATGCTGCTGTGGTGTGCCAACACTTGCCAGGGTGCATAACGGCCTTTTAGATATGAGGCCAGCACCAGGAATCCCCAGATATCCTGTGATGACTGCAGCTACAGCAAGTGGGAGACAAGAGGGCCTGCATTGGACGAGAGTGCGCCATCAGGGACAACTGCATAAGGAATCTTGCTCAGCCTCACCAAGAGAAACCTTCCGTGAAACTCAATTCGCCAAAATATGGTGAGATTCAGCCAAACATTTCAGCATCCACTCTGTCAAGTCATTTCAGGATCTTGTGTGTCTCAACAGGATCACCCATCATTCTCCTAAACTCCAGTGGACACAGGCCAGCTTTCTCACCCTTTCCTTATCAGAATACTCCCACATCTCAGGTACACACAGTTCTTAAGACAATAAGAAATAGGAACAGAATATTATTTAAATGGAGAAAAGTTGGCATAAAGCTGAAACACAAAGGGACTTATGGGGACTTGTAGATCCCCAAGCTTCCTGTGCACACAGAAAGCTAGCACACAGGGTGAGTAGACTACCAGCAAGGCTAATGGAATGTTGGCCTTCATTTCAAGGTGGTTGGAGTATAAGAGCAGGGAAGTCCTCCTGCAACTGTACAAGATGCTGCTGGTGAGGCCTTTCAGCCCCTCAAGCCTGCTCCACATTCAATAGGATCACAACTGACCCGATATTTCTCATGTCTACTTTCCTGTCCTTTCCCTGTAACCCTTCTGATCGAGAGTCTATCTCAGCCTTAAATATACAAAAGGACTCTGACTCCACAGCTCTCTGTGGCGAAGAGTTCCAAAGGCTCTCAATCCTCTGACAGAAGAAATTCCTCCTCATCTCAGTCTGAAATTGGTGCCCCCTTATTCTGAGACTATACCATCTGGTGCTAGACTTGCTCATGAGGGAAGCATCCTGTCAACAATTACCCTGTCAAACCCTTGTCCAATGCCTTCTAGAAGTCTAAATACAACACATCTCCTGGTTCCCCTCTATCTACTCTGGTTCTGACTTGCTCATAAAATTCTAATAAATTAGTCAGTCACTTTGACCTCTCTCTTCCCTTCTTATATATTTAAAGAAACTCTATTTATCAGATTTTAAACTCCTCACTAGTTTGCCTTAAGTTTATTTTCTTCTCTTTATTATCTTTTTAGTCCTCCTTTGCTGGATTCTGGATTTATTCCAGTCACTAACTAGCTACCTCTGACTTTGACCTCCTTATATGCTTTTCCTTTCAACTTTATACTCTCGTTAAATTTCTTGGTTAGCCATTGTTGGTTTATCTCTCCTTGAATGTCTGCAACTATTTGCTTACTGTCATTCCTGTTTATATATCTGCCCAGTTAACTTTAGCTAACTCTATTCTCATTTCATTGTAATTCCCTTTATTTAAGTTAAAAACAGTTGTTTCCCAAGTTTCTCACTCCAAACTAAATATTAAATTCTATCATGTTATGATCGCTACTTCTCACAGGATCTTTTACTCTGAAGTAATTTATTAAACTTGCCTCATTACTCATTACCAGGTGCAAGATAGCCTACTCCCTGTTTGGCTCCATGATATATTGCTTTAGAAAACTTTTTTCCCGAATGCACTATATGAATGAGTAGTTGTCCTTTCCAATGTGATTAACCCAATCAACATGAAGATTAAAGTGACCCATAATTATTGCTCTATTCTTTTTACATGCTCCAATAATTAATACCCTTTCCTAGTGTGGTTACTGCTTGGGGGTCTATACATTACTCCCACCAAAGTCTTCTTTCGCTTGCTATTCTTTTTTACCTCCACCAAAATGGAGCCTACATCATCCAAACCTCTCAACTGTCCTCATTTCATTTCTTATCAACAGTACTACCCCACCACCTTTTCCATCACATCTGTCTCTCTGAAAGATCAAATATCCCTGAATGTTAAACTCCCAGTTTTGATCTCCTTGTAACCATGTTTCTGTAATGGCTATAACTCCATTTGTGTTGTTAATTTGTCTATCCTATCCTGAACGCTTTGTGCATTAAGATACAAAGCCTTTACGCTTGCCTTTTTGCCATTTTTAACCATCCTAACTTTTCGTATTTGCCTTTTGCCCTTGATTACCTTGTCTACCATTTTTGTATTTTACTGTACTTTATTTTATTGCTGCCCTTTCTTTTTTCCTTGTTGCCTGCCATTCTAATTTAAATCCAGACCAACCACATCAGCAAATATTTCCCCCTACAATATCAGTTCTGGTCCCACCCAGCTATAACCCGTCCAGTTTGTATTGGTCCCAATGTCCCAGGAACCTGAGACCGTCTCCTCGCACTAGCTCTCCAGCCACATCTTCATCCGATATATCCTGCTATTTCCACTCTGACTCACACATGGCACTGGTAGTAATTCTGACATCACTGCTTTTGAGTTCCTAATTTTCAACTTACTTCCTAACTCCCTACAAGTTGCTTTTAGGATATAATTCCCTTTTTTTTTTTTACCAAAGTCATTGATACCAATGTGTATCGCGACTCACTGGCTGTTCTCCCTTCCACTCCAGAATGTCCTGTAACCATGCTTGACCCTAGCACCAGGAAGGCAACGTACCAATGTGCAGTCTTGTTTGCGGCCATAGAAACACCTATCTAGTCCCTCTACAATTGAATGTGACCATTGCATTCCCACACTTTCTCATCCTCTCCTGTACAGCAGAACCAACCATGAGGCAACGAATTCAGCTGTTATTGGTTTTTCCCGAAAAGCCATTTCCCACCAACAGTATCCAAAGTGCTAAATCTGTTTCACAGGGGAATGGCCATTGGGTGTTCGTGCACTGCTGCCTAGTCCTTACTCTGCCTGGTGGCCATGACTTACCTTTGTGAATTAAACCTCTCGTAAAATCAAATAATATCAATTATTTAGGGCCCTTCTTCCGCTGACCTTGTCAAAATAAATTATAGCCTGTATGAACTTTAAATGACAAAATAAAACCTTTACAAATTGTAAGCAATTATATTAATATAAATACTCTCTGTCTGTACTCACCCAATCAGCAGATTCCACTTGCCCAGTGTCACTCCTGACATCACCTCAGGAGCTCAGTGCCTGGACGGAGTGAAGATAACAGCGTGCAGCTCCTTTGAAAGTTTTCCTGCTGCTCCTTGCCAGATTCACTCCCTCTCTCTAACCTCTGACAGTCGGTGCTGTAAGAGTTTCTTAAGGACACACTTTCCCCTTTATGCTCCAAATTTATTTCTAATATCTTACTTTTACATTAAAGAGCAGAAAGTACTGACTGATGAGAGAAAAGGAGGGACTGATCACCTCCCCCCTCTTTCATCTAACTCCCTGTTTCACTAAACTCCAGTTACACTGTAAAAACAGCACTCCAGGTCAGGCAAAGTAGCACTGAACCTTCTACAAACTGCTCCTCACACATTTACATTTTACATTTTCTAATCAACCTGTTCAGAGGTATTATGACACACCTCTAGAGAAGGTGGAACTTGAACCCAAGCCTCCTGGCCAAGAGGTACGGACACTACTTCGGCACCACAGGAAACTTAGCACATTTATATCCTTTCTTAAATAAGGAGATAAAATCTGTACACAGTACTCCTGACATAGGTTTGTCATCCTTGTGCAGGGGCCATGCTAATCATCTCTGTATCATTCCAATTTTAGTATATTTGCTGCTGGAGACTGTGTACATTCTCCCACCTCATCTGTTCTCTATGGGTCTGAGTGTGAGTAGCACCATCCAATGTGATGAAGTCACACTGACAGAATCGGTCAGAGACAAGTGGTGATGAGACATTGGAAGCTTTTAGTCGCAGATCCAATAGCAACACTCCTGTAACCTGTATATCATTTACAGCAATGCAAGAAATTTCTTATTGTTTATTCAACTCCAGATTCAGTTAGACCAAAGAGGCGGAAACTTCCCATCCACATTATTATTTTTCCTTTGTTATTGATCATCATGCCCAGTATCCTCTGGGCCATGACAAAGCAACCACTGGAAGACTGTGAACAGTTCTGGGTCGTTTGCTGTAGGTACACCCACAATGATATTAGGATAACATTCTAGGAGTTTGATTCTACCCTCCTTGAAGGAACAGCAATATATTTTCTAATCAGGATGGTGAGTGGCTTGGAGGGAACTTGTAGATTGAGGTGTTCCTATGTATTCTGCCCTTGTAGTGGGTTTAGAAGGTGCTGTCTAAGGATCTTGGGTGAATTTTTGCAGTGCATCTTGTAGATGGTACACACTGCTGCTAATGAGGTCGGTGGTGGAGGGAGTTGATCTTTGTGGATGTGGTGCCAATCAAGTGGGCCGCTTTGTCATAGAGTCATACAGCATGCAAACAGTCCAACCTGTCCATGCTAAGCGAACTTCCAAACCTAAACTAGTCCCACTTGCCTGGGGTTGGCCCATTTCCCTCTAAACATTTCCGATTCATGTACCTGTCCAAAGCTCTTTTAAATGTTGTAACTGTACCTGCATTTAACACTTCCTCTGGCAGTTCATTCCACATACAAACCACCTTCTGTGTAAAAGTTATCCCACGGGAAACCTTTTAAATCTTTCCCGTCTCATTTTAAACCTCTAATTTTGGACTCTGCCACCCTTGGCTAATCACTTTATATTTATTTATACTCCTCAGGATTTTATAAACCTTTTGGGTGGCATGGTGGCTCAGTGGTTAGCACTGCTGCCTCACAGTGCCAGGGACCCAGGTTCGATTCCACCGTCAGGCAACTGTCTGTGAAGTTTGCATATTCTCCCTGTGTCTGTGTGGGTTTCCTCCCACAGTCCAAAGATGTACAGGTCAGGTGGATTGGCCATGGGAAATGCAGCGTTACAGGGATAGGTTGGGGGGTGGGGCGGTGGGTTTGGGTGGGATGCTCTTTGTAGGATTGGTGTAGACTTGATGGGCCGAATGGCCTGCTTCCACACTGTAGGGACTCTATGATTCCATAAGATCACCTCTCAGCCTCCTATGCTCTATTGAATAAAGTCCCAGCATGTCCACCCTTTCCTTATACATCAAACCTTCCAGTCTCCTTAACATCCTTGTAAATCTCTTTTGCAGTCTTTCCAGTTTAGTAACATTCTTCCTATAGCAAGGTGACCAGAATTGTACACAGTACTTAAAATGTGGCCTTACCAATGTCTTGTACAGCTGTAACATGATATCCCAATTCCCGTACTCAATGCTCTGATCAATAAAGGCAAGCATGCCAAACGCCTTCTTTACCACACTGTCTACCTATGACGCTGCTTTCAAGGAACTATGTACCCGCACCCCTAGGTATCTCTGTTCGACAACATTTCCTGGGGCCGAACCATTAACTGTGTAAATCCTGCCCTAGTTTATCTAACCACAATACAACACCTCATATTTATCTAAATTAAACTCCATCTGCCACTCATTGGCCCAATGGGCCAGCTGATCAAGATCTCATTGTACTCTTAGATAACCTTCTTCACTGTCCATTATACCACCAATTCTGGCGTCATCCTCAAACTTAGTAACCACGCCCCATTCTCATTCAAATTGTTCATATAAATGACAAATAACAGTGGTCCCAGCACCAATCCTTGCAGCACAAGGTCATTGATGAAGCAGCTAAAGATGATTGGACCTAGGACACTACTGTGAGGAACTCCTGCAGCAATGTCCTGGAGCTGAGGTGACGGACTTCCAACAACCACAAGCATCTTCCTATGTGCCAGGTATGTCTCCAACCAGTTTGCCCCCTGTTACCCATTGATTCGAGTTTTGCTAGGGCTCCTGTAGTGATTGTAATGAGGTCAGCCAAATGGACCTCATAGAATATGAGTTCCCTAACTGGGGTTGTTAACCTGGTCCAATTAGGGAGCTCTGGCTAACAGATAAGTACAGGAGTATCAGACATTCTATTAGCTCAGAGCTGGATCAGTATCAAGGACTCTCCACGTATAAATAAAGGGTGACTTGGATAACAGCCTCTGTAGAGTTATTTCAGCTCCTTGATGCCACACTCGATCAAATGCAGCCTTGATATCAAAGGCTGTTATTCTCACCTCACCTCTGGAATTCAGTTCTTTTATCCATGTTTGAACATGGCTGTAATGAGGTCAGGGGCTGATTGGCCCTGGCAGAACCCAAACTGGACATCAGTGAGCAGGTTGTCACTGAGCAGGGGTTGCTTGACAGCACTGTTGATGACACATTCCATCACTTTGGTGTTGATCGAGAGTAGACAGATAGGGTTGTAATTGGCTGAGTTGGATTTGTCCTTTTTTTTGTGTACAGGACATATCTGGGCAACTTTCCACATTGTTGCATGGATACCAGTGTTGTAGCTGTACTGGAAGAGTTTGGCCAGGGGAGCAGCAAGTTCTGGAGCACAAGTTTTCAGTACGATTGCTGGAGTGTTGTCAGGGCCTGTAGCCTTTGCAGCATCCGATGCCTCATATCTTTCTTGATATATGTGGAGTGAATCAAATTGGCTGAAGACTGGTATCTGTGATGCTGAGGACCTCTGGAGGAGGCAGAGATGGATCATCTGGTTGTTACTTCAGGCTGAAGATTGTTACAAATTCTTCAGCCTTATTTTTTGCACTGATGTGCTGGGCTCTTTTGTCATCAAGGATGGGAATATTTGTGGAGCCGCCTCCTGCAGTGAGTTGTTTAATTGTCCACTAGCATTCACGACTGGATGTGGCAGGACTTCAGACATTAGATCTGATCCATTGGTTGTTGGATCACTTAGATTAGGGATAGCTAATATGCTTTAAGGAACATAATAATGGAGGCAAATAAGGAGGAGAGTCACATAGGGTTAAGAAGCACATTCTAGAGCTTAGGGCTCATATGCAGTCTCACATAGCTGGATGTCCAATCTTTTGGAGGAGGATGGTGTGGTCAACTATATCAAAGGCTAGAGACAGGATGAGGAGGGATAGTTTAACTTTGTCACAGTAACAGAGGATGTAGTTTGTAGCTTTGATTAGAGTTGTTCCAATGCTGTGGATTTGATCCCTGATTGGAGGGATTCAAACATGGAGTTCTGGGAGAAATGGGCAATGGATATGGGTGGTGACAAGGTATTCAGTTACTTTAAAGGGGGGCAGTGGTTTGCAATAAATCAACCCTTGACACACCATCCTTAAGGAGATGGGTGTTGATGGCTGATTTAAAAAGGAACAACATGTGAAGAGATGGACAGAACCGTTAACAATATCAGTCAATATGGTGATGAGGAAGTAACATTAGGCAGTGAGCAATTTAGTGTGAATTGCATCTCATGGGCAAGCTGAAACTGGAAGCAACATCAGGGATGTTGGGAGAGAACAAAAGAGAAGTAAGATTACGACGGAAAACATCAGAAGAAATTTGGTATGGTGGGCTAGAAGAAGGGACAGACACGATGGGGGAAAGGATTAGGCTGTCTCTATGTTAGTGACAAGAAGTCTCAAACTTTTTCTTTTCCTCTTGTGTAGGACATGGGCATCGCTGGCAAGGTCAGGATTCATTCCGGTTGTCCTTGAATAGAGTACATGCTCGGCCCTTTCAGAGGGCAGTGAAGAGTCCCTATGTTGCTGTGGGTCTGGCGTCATGTAAAAACTGGGTGAGGACAGCTGATTTCCTCTCCCAAAGGGACAGAAGTGAATCAGATTTGTTTTTTTTAAGAAATTGTTGATAGTTTCATGATCACAGTTACTGAGACAAGCTTCAATTTGTATGGTTTAATCTACTTGTGCTGCATGCAAACCAAAACTTTTCACTGCACCTAGGTACGTATGACAACAATAAATCAAATCAAATCCGATTTATTCAATTCATGATGGTATTTGAACCCGTGCCGTTGGAGCATTAGACTAGGATTCTGGATCACTAGTCCAGTGACTTTATCACTACACTATCACCTTCCCTATTTTTTCATTTAAGGTAAGGGACAGGGGTTAAAGACAGTATGAAAGAGAGAGAATAAATCACAGGCTACCTACATGTTCAGGGCCTGTGTTCTACGTGCTCCTGCCAGATCTAGCAATAGATTGATAAACAAGTTGTCCACAATATCCTTTCGCATCTACCTTCCTTGGACTTCTTGGAGCAGAGTTGAAGGCTGTAATAGTGGGAAAGCCCAAGGTGAGAGAGGGTAATTGTTTTATTGAGGATGAGGGAACAAAGGTAGAAACAAGATTGCGGTTGAGCAAATTAACAGTTGCAGAAATGATGTAGAAAATGGATAACCAAAGGCAAAGGAATTGGGATTTTGAAAATATTGTTGTAAGTGAACTGACTTTTTAATTCCCAGGGGTTGATATAGAAGCAGCTAAGGCTTAGAGGCAGTAGGAGGATATAGGTGAAGATTGATACAAGCAAGCTGTGATGCAGGTAGCATTTGGGGGACATAAAATTTCCAATCAATGCTCATAATCACAGAAGCTCCCATGATGCAGTTGTCAATAGTGGCCACATTACTTAAAGGCTCCAATATAAATTGGGCAGTTATCTGAATGGAAGCCATTCTTATATTGGCCATGTTGGTGAAACAATTTGGTCAGAAATCCTTTCCTGAGCCACGGATGATGAATGGACTTTTAAAACAATTCAAACGACTCCATCCTTTCCTTGGTGTGATGTTGTTATCATTTCTGGATGAATGTCAGAATGATTGACAGCTCCTCAAGATACCCATCCTATGTCCAGCTTCAGTTAGGTATTGCTAAAATATCAACATTGTATTGATGTCTCTGCAATGCTTACAATTTTCAAGGCAACATCTCCTCATGGTTTGAGTGTCCACAGAGAGACACATGGGATAAATCGTAGAAATATATCATTATGTAAGTATCACTCAAAAATATTTTGGAGTACATTCTGCTGAGGGTGGTCACGCTGTTAGTGTCGGCAGGAACTCCAGTTGCCTCCAACTCATACACTGAGAATAAACAAAAAACCTGCATTTATATGACATCCTTCATGTAGCAAAGCATCCAAACCATTCACAGGAGTATAAATCAGACATAAACTGAGACTGAACTAAGCAAAAAAAAAAAGGAGGCATTAGCTTTTGTGAACAACTGCATGGTCAAAGAGGGGTGTAGCACTAGGTCCTTTGCAGCTACAGCTATCTTGTACTATAGTGAAGCATTTTTATTTTCAATTGTTTGCTGTCAGTGTGAGCATCAAATACTCAAAATGAAAATAATTGCTGTATTATAGCACTTTTCATGTTTTGCAACTGCCAGACATAGAATCATAGAGACATAGACATGTACACCATGGAAACAGACCCTTCAGTCCAACTCATCCATGCCAATGAGGTATACTGTCTTGAGTCTTCCTGTGAAAGCAATACTTTTGAGACGTAGTCATTGTTGTAAATGTCAGAAATGTGGCAGCCAATTTGCTCACAGGAAGATCCCACAAGGCACAATGTGATAATGAAGAGATAATCGGTTAAAGGATAAACAGACAAATATTGGCCAGGACACTACGGTGAACTCATCTACTCTTCCCGGAAATACTGCCATGGAAGCTTTTACATTCACTTAAGGAAACAGGTGGTACAGTGTTTAAGCAAAGCTACCTCTACACCCATTTATGTCCAAATCCATCCTTAGGAGTGTACCAATTTGATATTACCATTCTCCACATTAACTCTTCTTGGGAATGCATACAGAGATTAAATGACAATCTTGAAAACAACTGGAAGATTTTGGACTGCTTTCACAGTGAGAAATTAGCTCCTGTATAGTTTGAAGCCTCCTGCTCCATTGTCTTAATATCATGAACAACATAACAATAAACATAGACGAACAGTTAGTAAGAATTCTGGGTCACAGCTTGTATCAATACCTGAACAGAGATGAGGGAAACTATCAGCAAATACTAAATAGGTTGAAACGTGGCCTAAAGAAGTCATGAAAATTATGAAACAATTTGAAAGAGCAGACACAGAGATGTTTCCACTTCAGGGCTGTCCAAATCTGGGGGCATAACTGTAAGATTGCCACTATTAAATTCAATAAGAAATTCACCATGAGAAGCTTCTTTGCAGACAGCAATGAAATTGAAGAACTCACTAGCACATAGTGGTTGACATGAATTGTATTTAGGGAGAAGCTACATATGAGGTGTTATCACTTTGAGAGATATTTCTTTAAGAAACTCAACACATATATGAGCCTGTATCTGGATGACATCATGCGATCATCCTCTGAATTGGTTTAGCCATAAATAAAGTCATCAGACATCTTCAAGTAAACAGAATCAACTTGGGTCATTGTGTTAAATTTAGATAGCAAAAGGATATTAATATAGTATTAATACATGACGGGGAGAGGAATAAAATTGCATGCTGACAGACAGAAGTGAGGTAGGTTGACAGGAGACTCACATGGAGATTAAATGCCAGCACAGTCCTGTTAGCTTCCTGTTCCTTTGTGGTAAATGATAAATAATTCTCTGGAACTGCTGCTTTCCTCTAGGCTTTTGAGAGTGAGGGCAGAACAGATTTGAGACCACTCAGAATTGAAATGTGGTTTGTTAAGAGACCAAGGAGAAAGAAGCAACAAGAAGCTGTGGACAACAAGCACTTGGGGAGAATTCAAATGGGATCTTACAGGCAGCCAGACTCAACTGCAGCATCAGTATGAATCACAATGATCATGAGATATTCAATGGACAAACAGACAGGTTGGAATTGAAATAGATTTCATCAGTTTATATTTTCTACTGACCTGAATTGAAATGATTGACCACTTTATGAAGTCTTGCACTGTTAAAAAAAACCTGACCTCTGTCTTCCAGGAATAACACTTCATGTTTAGAGTTGTTAAAGGAGATTGAAATTGAGATCAGCTACCAGCCAATTTCTGTTTCTCAATATTTTAATGTACCAGGCAGTGAAAGCAACTTGGCACCTCCCCACTTGCCCACGATCTTTTCTTGCTATAGTCCTACATGAGCTTGGCCCCAGGGTTCTTTCCCATAAAAAAAACACCCTCTGGTACCTCAACCAATTATCCACCTTTTACTTGTAAAAGCAAGGCCAGTGCGTGCTGTTCAACTGTGTGGGCATCACAGTTGATCGTGCCCACCTAGTGAACATGTGACCTCCAACTCCAACCACCACCCCCCATGCCCTCACATACCCCACACCGGGACAGAGTAGCCCCCAAAGCCCCCCACTCAGGACAGTCAGCGACCTGCAAACCCATCCCCCCCCGTGGACAGTGAATGATCCCCTCACCCCCGGTGTCAGCGAGTGCCGCGTATCCCCCTCCCCTCCCAACCGACTCCCGGGGACAGTGAGTGACCACACACCCCACCTCACGCTCCTCCCGGTGGTGGGGAGCAGTGCGCAGGCGCAGTTGCTTACCGCGCGAGTTTTCGTGACGTTGTTTCCGGCGGAAGTAAGACAGACTCCCAGATAGAGAGAGGGTGAGAGAAGGATAGGGCATAAAATAATGGAGGGGCAATAGGTAAGTGGGATAGGGAGGGGGGAAATTATGGAGGGGAATAAGTGATGGGGGGAGGGGGGAATTATGGAGGGGATTAAGTGATGGAGAAATTATGGAGGGGAATAGGTGATGGGAAGGAGGGGATGGGTGATGGGGGAGGGAGAAAATAATGGAGGGGGATAGGTGATTGGGAGGAGGGGACAGGTGATGGGAGATGGGAGGGGGTAAAATTATGGAGGGGAATAGGTGATAGGGAGAAGGGAGGGGGGAAATTATGGAGGGGAATAGGTGATGAGGAGAGGGGATAATGAAGGGGGGAAAGTGATGAGCGGGGAGGGGGAGAGGGATGATGAGTAATGGAGGGATTGGGGAGGGGGAAGAATGACGAGGAGGAGAGTGATGTGAGGGAGGGGGAGAGATGGTGGGTTTGGTGGAAAATTGGTGTAAGCAAGGGGGCTACCATCCCTGTTCTAGTGGAGATGGGTGTCCTGTGTCCCAGTCACTGGTGACCATCTGTGCTGATTTTTGTCTCCAAAGATATTTGGATTATTTCCCTGTTTTCTAATTTTGTCGGTTTCCGAGTGAAAATTCCCATCAACAGTTTTGATCATTGGCTACCAGAGGCACAAAGACAGTCACCTGGGAGGTGGGAGGGAGTCGCTGATTTATCACTGGAACGTTTGACCAACTATATCTAACTAGACTTCCAAGTACAGTGTCTCTTTCAGCAGGTGATACTTTTCTGATTGATGGTAACTGTTCCTTCAGAGCCGAGCTGTCACCTGTATCACTATCCCCACTCTCAGAGGTTGACATTAAGCCTAATATTCCAGTCCTGAGAGAATGCTGCTCTGTTGGGGGCACTTGTTTTTGAGACAAAGCTGTCTGGTGGATACTGAATATCCCATAACACTATTTTAAGAACCATCTTGGGTGTTATCCTGCAACTAACACCACTCTAACAGATTATCTCACTATTACACTTTGTGGGGGATCTCTTTTGCATAAATTTGTTACTCTGTTTTCTACATAGCAACAGTGGACATCACAGCATAAGGTTAATTAATGGCTGTAAAGCACTTAGGTTCAACGTGAGATTGTGAAAATTACTCTGTAAATGAATATCCTCTGGTTTTAAATCTCAAAGAGATGCCTGTACTCAATGGAGATGCAGATGGACCGATTGCAGCAGAAGTCATGACTGAAGTGGAACAAGATCCTGTTGGAAATGGAGACCTGGGAATGAAGCAACATGATAGCTCACGGGAGAATTGGGTCACCATTGGAGCAACAGTTCCAACCGGCTTTGAGAGCACTGCTGCTGAGGAAGTCTTGGAAAAGATTGGATCTGAGTCCAGGATCAGTAAGGATCGAGGAAAGATCTATTTTGAGGTGTCCACAGATAATCTTTTTCAGGTTGGTCTACATTGTTCTGTATATATTCTTTGTCCCCCTTGCTGGCACCCCATCTTGACATGAGTGAGTGCTAAATCCAATTCCAATGTCCGAGCTGACTCCACAGCTTCGATGTCTCAGTACAGCCTGGTTGGGGGATGAGGTCAAACTGTGGTCTTTACAGGCATGAATCAACACAATGGGCCTCAAATTCACGTTGTCAAGAGGTTGAACATATAATCTAAGTTGACCCTTCAGTGCCATACTGAGAGAATGCTGCACTGTTGGAGGTGCCATCTTTGTGGGATAACTGTCCTCTCCAGTGGTGCTATTTGAAGAGCAGGGGAGTGGTGGGAGGATGGGAGAAATTCTCCTGGTTTTTAAAAAATATTTATCCCTTAATCATTTATCCCATTACTGTTTATGGAATCATGCTGTGCACACATTGCATGGTGCATTTCCTACAATACAACAGTGACTACTCTTCAAAAACTGTATCGTTGGATGTGGGGGAATGTGGAAATCAACAGGATAATAAAAGTTAAATATAACTTTGCCTCAGAGTGCATTGGATAATTCTTACTAAATAAGCCATCAATAAGACCACTAAAATTATATTCACATAACTACAGATTCAGGGAAATTTCATATACATGTTTTTCTCTATTTCAGATTCATCTTTTGAGATCTGTTGATAATCTGTTTGTTGTTATCCAGGAGTTTCCCCATTACCAGTTTGGTGAAACCAAGGTAGGTGTGTAATTGGGAATAAACTAAATATGAATGTGGATTAAAGGACTTTTTAAATTAAAGAAAAACTAATCTAAGTGCTAGACATCACTGTTTGATCCTGTCATTACCATCTAACGAATTTGCTACTATCATGAACCTGGCCCTGTGTCCACTTACCTGTTGCTGTCCCCACTTCTACCTAGAACCACAATGGGCCCCATCTCTGCTGAGCACCACTCGTGACAGTGATCTAAACCATTTTATAATGTAGGCCAGCAAGTATCACAAGAAGAGGCATTCCTTCCTGAATCATGCAGTGACATGGATCTCTCCAACTAGGTGACATGACCACTGTGCCACACTTGCAGTTGGTGAACACCCCCCCCCCCCCGCCAACTGTGCCCTGGTAGCTGTTGGTGAGGCACCCACCCCCCGCTCTATTTCTGCCCCACTAGTAGCCAGTAAGGTCCCTGCAGCCCCATATAAGCTTGATTCTGGTAGGTATATGATTGGGAGGGAAACAAATGACAATAAGGGCACAGTATGGGGGAGAGGGCAATGACATGAACAGTCAATGGTAACGAGGGGAGAAAGAGGAGGAGGAAGAGAAATGAAAATAAGATTCCTCGGGTAGAAGTTACGAAGATGATTAGTATTACATGAAGGGGTAAGGGAAAGAGTGTCAGCTTGAGTTGTGGAGGTTGACAAGGGAGAAGAGAGAGAGATTCAGTTAGGAAGGATAGGGGCAGCTTCAACCAGAAATTGAAGGGCAGCAGCTTGAATGAAAAGATGCAGGATGTGTCAGCTTCATTTGAATTGGAGATGGTAATGACTGCAGGTTGAATTCAGTGAGAAGGAAAAAGGCAAAGGAGGACCAGAATAATTGGAAATAGGAAAAGCAGGAAAGGATGGAGAGGTGGATGAGGAAAAGCAGTGTCTCTGAGGCATTGAGTAACTCTAAGCTAAGACAGGAGTGGAATGAATATTAGAAGGTTTGATTGTTATGGTAAGATTTGGTGAATCGATAGTCTACTGATTGAGAAATGTAAAAATGCTTGCATTCAAGAAATTTAGAAAATGCAAAAATTCAAACTTGTCAGTATCCCTTTAAGAAATGCACCATCTAATTTGGACCTTTGACACTGATAATTTCCTCTTTCAGCTTTCATCATTTTATTCATCTAGTCTCCAATCTAAGTGGTAGTATTTTCTGTCTCCTTCCAGCTTAAGGTTCAAACCCCATCTAGTTGTTTAATAACCAGGCTAATAATAAGCTCTGATATAACAAGGTGTAGAGCTGGATGAACGGAGCAGGAAAGCTGACGTTTTGGGTCTGGACCCTTCTTCAGAAAATTTTCAGAAGATTTTCTGAAGAAGTGTCCAGACCCGAAAAGTCAGCTTTCCTGCTCCTCTGATGCTGCTTGGCCTGCTGTGTCATTCCAGCTCTACATCTTGTTATCTCAGATTCTCCAGCATTGGCAGTTCCTACTATCTCTAATAATAAGCTCTGATTTTTGGAACTGTACATATTTTTATGACACAGCTGGTCTGCCTTGGTGCGTTTTCTGGATGACCTAGTGTGTTGTCTTTCCTTGCTCATTACAACTCCTCTCCCAAAGGTTCTGGCACTTGCTGGCACACTGACCTGCTCTCTGTATTTCACCCAGTTGCCATTCCTCATCTGTGGACTTACGGAGGGCATCAAGTTGAGACCGACCCTATCACAAAAAGTCCATCCTTAGTGTTCGGTTGTAAGAATTCCAAATCATGTGTAATTTGCAGGGCCACAGGAACATTTATTGCCTATCCTGCACTGCAGTTGAGAAGGTATCGTTTTAGAACTGCTGCAAACCGTTCGATGTGGGTAAAACCCACAATGCCATTTGGGAAAGAGTTCCAGGATTTTGAACCAGTGACACTGAATGAACGACAATATGTTTCCCAGTCAGGATGGTGACTGATTTGGAAGGCAACTTGCAAGTGGTGGTGTTCCCATGTACCTGCTGTCCTTGTCTTTTTAGGTGGACGTGGTCATGAATACAGAAGGTGTTGTCAAAGGACCTTTGGTGAATTTCTGCAGTGTATCTTGTGGATGCTGCTATTAACTGCTGCTTAGAATAGTAAATAGAGGAAGCGAATGTTTGTTGATCTGGTGCCAGTGAAGTATGCTGGTTCATCCTGGATGTTATCTAGCTTGACCTGGACACTCTGACCAGAAGAAATAATTTCTTTCTATTTGCTTGATTAATCTTTTAGCATATTAATTAGTTGCACCATAATCAATTCACAGGAATATAAGCCTGGTCCTTATAACCTTTTGTCAGAATGTAACACTTTCATCGATCATTCTGATGGATCTATGTTGCATCCGTTCCAAGTATATCCTTCTTGCTGTACAGTGCCCAGAATTAAATGAAGTGTTCCAGGTGGGTCTCACCAGAACTACACACAGCTCGACCAAAATTTGTACTATTCCAGTCCTCTCTTGATAGGCTACATTCCACTAGTTTGCATTTAATTAGCACCTCCCTGCTCTTGGTCAACATCGTGTCCAACTAAGAAACTAGGTGGAGCTCTAATGTTTCTTTCAAGACATGTCACTTCTGATGTGCAGCTTCCTTTCAATACTGCGGTAGAATTTCTGCCTGGATTTTGTTCCCATTTTTAAATGTACCATTTTCTTTAACAGGAAAGTGTACTCGAGGACTTCAGACTGTTGGCTCGCCAGCTTCTTTGGACCTGTCCCCTTAAAGTTTGGGAATTGAACAACAGTCTGAAGAAAAGGAAGGGCCAGCGCAGGAAAAGCAGCCGAGGATGTGGCCTACATCCAGAAGCATCACAAGAGACTGATAAAATTAAAGATGGCCAATTGGAGCCTGCTTCCTCTGACCAATCGTCGACTGGAGATCCAGCACATCCCGGGACAGGATTGCCCATTATCCATTCTGGGGCAAGTGGTGACCAGCCTGATGAAATGGAGGAGTCCAGCAATGCAGTCGCTGATCGGGTGCTGCTCAGTGACCAAGCAAAGATTTCACCTGAGGGGCTTCTATCTGAGAATGACAGCCATCCAGCAGCAGGTGAGGATGAAGGGAAAGGACTACGTCGCTTTCGAGTCACCTGCAACAGAAGTGGGGAGAAACACAACTTCACCTCAATGGAGGCAGCCAGAGAATTCGGCGGCGCAGTGCAGGATTTCTTCAAGTGGAAGGCTGACATGACCAAATTTGATGTGGAGGTATGCAATTTATTTAACTTCCCCACCATAAATTTCTTCCCTCGCCTTCTGAAGCTGTCAGCTGCTTTGGATTGTCATGTTGAATAAGTAACTTCACGTGTGAGGCCAGGCCATGGGAATCTGATGGTTGCACGATTGCGAGCACCCTTACAGGCAGACCCACATAAACACATCCTCAGCTCCCAATCCCCTCATCACGTTGAAACTGTTTCATGGTTGCACCCGTTTCCATGGGACAGGTCGCAGAGCGAAATGGAGCAAGTAGCAGCGCAATGTCTGAAAATTCCAGATGATTCGTCTCAATGTCAGATGCTGAGAAATCACTAGCAGAAAATCACAGGCTGGACTGGAGGACTGATGAATTATTAAGTAAGCTTCAGCTGTTTCCATGCTTGACAGGAGTGGGTTGTATTTCTGGAAGTCACAACTTAGTGAAACAGTGATCTGTATAGGATTCATTTAATTTTTTTTTCTTCATTTGTTGGAATGTGGCAATTAATTGCCCAAGCCTAATTGCCACTTGAACTGATTGGCTTCTGAGCGTCACTTCAGAGGGCAGTTAAGAATCAACCATACTGCTGTCTGAAGTCATATGTAGGTCAGATCAGGTAACATTTCCTTCCCTAAAGGGCATTAATGAATCGGATGGGTTTTTACAGCAGTCGACAATGGTTGCCATAAGGTTAGCTTTTGATACCAGATTTTCACTGATTGAAATTTGCCATAGTGGGATTCCTACTCATGTCCCAGAGCATTAGCCTGGGTCTCTGGATTACCAGTCCAGTGACAATACCACGAGGTCACTGCTGCTCATTAAAGCTAGAATTAGGTTCTATAATGCCTGCATTTGTGGCGAAAAGACATGATACAGTATGAGTTTAAAAAGTTTACATAGCTAGATTTCTACATTAGTGAATGAAATAACTGTTAAAATACATTTTTAGCTTGCTTTTTAAAATGTAACTTTCTGCATGCAGTGCTTTCTGCTCACCACCAATTCTGCTTCCCACTTCCTTATTCTCCTGGAGATCCTTTCCCCTCCATGACACTCTGTTAGTGGAGCACGTGGCTCAGCACCACAGAATCCTGACAGTACTCATAAAGCTCCAGACATGCTGCTCGAGCTGTCACTTATTTCTGACTGTGTTGTGGCCTGTACCTGATAGCATCTCTATTCGGGGCCATGGGACCCCTTCTTGCTGGCCATCGCCACCTCCAGGATCTGTTCAAATATAATGGTGCTGCTTCTCTTGGCTGTCTGCAAGGTCATGACATTCCTTCTGGTTCTTCCAGGCTGGCAGGGTGTCAGATGTGGCTAGGCCTGGGAGCTCACTCTCAACTACCTGAATTCAACAGCTTGTGAAGTGAATCCTAGTCTGCACCATTTTGCAGCTTCAAAATAAGCTATATTCTCATCAAATCGTACTCTCTGGACTGGCCATCTTGTCCAAATCTTGCCTGCATGGGTGCGCCAACAATATTCAAGAAGCTTGATACCATCAGGATAGGCTTGATTGACACTCTATCAACTATCTTCACTATTCACTCCCTTCACCACCAACACATAGCAGCACCTACAAGATGCAGTGCAGTAACACATCAAGTTTCCTTTGATAATATCTTTCAGACACATCATGTCTACCTTTGAGAAGGACAAGGGCAGCAGTTATATGGGAACACCAGCATCTGCAAGTTCCCCTCTACACCACGTATTCTTCCTGACTTGGACCTGTCACTAGGTCAAAATCTTGGAACTCCCTTCCTAACAATACTGTGAATGTCTGCACAATAAAGGGCTTGAAATGATTCAAGATAGCACCAAGAACTCTCAGCATCTTCTCCAAGGCAATTAGGAATGGAGAATAAATTCAGGCTTAGCCAGCAATGCCCACATCCATGAATTAATATATAAAAAGTCAATAACCAAAGAGTTTGAGAATGTGACTACTCAGGTAGATAAAACAGAACCTGGAAATTTTCATAAAAATTTTAATAAGGCAATCATACCAGATAGGAAGTACTATATTAGTGTTGGATTAAGGATTGATAAACAGATAGCTTCACAGTGGAAGACACGAGTAATATGCCAAAAATTTGAGAGAGTCTGAGACAGAGCTGAGTATGGTGGCCATCATCGAGGAGGAGGCGCTAAAAAAAACTGAATGGCCTGAAGGTGGATAAATCACCAGGACCAGATGGACTAAACCCCAGAGTTCTTAAGTAAATCGCTGAAGACATAGTGGAGGCATTAGTGGTGATATTTCAGGAATGCAAGAGTCAGGGAGGGTCCCACAGGACTGGAAAATCATTGACGTGACACCCCTGTTTAAAAAGGCAGTAAGGAAAAAGACTGAAAATTACAGGCCAATTAGCCTAACCTCAGTCGTGGGTAAGATTTTAGAGTCAGTTGCGAAGGATGAGATTTCTGAATACTTGGAAGTGCATGGTAAAATAGGGCAAAGTCAGCAAGGCTTCAAGGGGAGGTCATACCTGACAAATCTGTTAAAATTCTTTTGAGGAGGTAATTAGCAGGTTAGATCAAGTAGAGCCAATAGATGTTATCTACCTGGACTTCCAGAAGGCCTTTGTCAAGGTGCCACACAGGAGGCTGCTGGGTAAAAGGGCCCATGGTGTTAGAGGTAAGGTGCTAGCATGGGTTGAAGATTGGCAGAAGGCAGAGTGTGGGAATAAAAGGGTCTTTCTCAGGATGGGAGCCAGTGACAAGTGGTGTTCCACAAGGGTCAGTTTTGGGACCACAGCTTTTCACTTCACACATTAATGATCTAGATGAAGGAACTGAGGGCATTCTGGCTAAGTTTGCAGACGATACAAATATAGGTAGAAGGACAGGTAGTATTGAGGAGGTGGGGAGGCTGCAGAAGGATTTGGACAGGTTAGGAGAGTGGACAAAGAAGTGGCAGATGGAGTACAACGTGGGAAAGTGTGAGGTCATGCACTTTGGTAAGAAGAATAGAAGCATGGACTATTTTCTAAATGGGAAGAAAATTCACAAGTCTGAAGTGCAAAGAGACTTGGGAGTTCTAGTCCAGGATTCTCTCAAGGTAAACTTGCAGGTTGAGTCATTAGTCAGGAAAGCAAATACAACTTTGGCATTTATTTTGAGAGTACGAATATAAAAGCTGGGATGTATTTCTGAGGCTCTATAAGGCTCTGGTCAGGAACTAATCAAGGCAGATGCTAAGAGGCTGATTTCTCAAGCTGCAGAGTTAAGAACTTTAGATCACAGTCTCTGGATAATTGTTGGCTGTGGAGTCCAAGATGAGAAATTTCTTCTCTCAAAGGGTAAAACATCTTTGGAATCCTGAGTCCCAGGTATCTGTGGATGTGGAATCATTGAGTATACTCACAACAGAGATTGATAGATTTTTTGGCTGCTGAATGAAGGGTAAGGAATAGAGAGAAGGTAGCCTCATGATCTGGTTGAATGGCAAAGCAAGTTCAAAGAGCCAAATAAAAAGGCTATTATGTAATTAAGTTCATTCCTTCCTTCAACCCACACTCTCATGTACTGCACCACCTACTGGAAGTGCTTTGTATTCTCAAAAGTAATGAGAAGAAACTGAAGAATATTCATCCATGTCACAATTCAGCCTTTGCCTGCTGAACTTAAGATAAGATCCATCCCAAATCTGTTTGTATTATGTTCTTATACGTTGCTACTTCCTTCTATTATAAAATTGAATAACTGAAGCCATTGTCTTCAGTTCTCACCCAAACCCCATATCCGCATCACCAAATCCACCATCTTTTCCGACCATTATCTCGGTCTGAACCAAATTATTTGCATCCTTGGTGTACCATATGAGCCTGAATTGAGCATCATACTACATATCCTCTCTATCTTGTAGCCCACCAACTTCCACCTTCCTAAGATCATTCATCTCTGACTCATTTGCTGCTGACACCTTCATCTGTGCCTTTCCTGTCTTTAGACTGCATTATTCCAATGTTTTCCTGGTTGACACCCACCTTGTACCTTCCAAAACCTAAACTCACCCAAAGCTCTGTTGCCCCAACCTAATTCCCACAAGTCCCAATCGCAGATCTAAAACTCTTATCCTCATGTTCAACATCCTGCATAGATTTCTGTAATATTCTTCATATTTACTCCTCTCTAAGATCTCAGCATTCATATAACTCAGTCTCTTCATCCCACCATTAGGTGCTGTAACTTCAGCTGCCAAGATCCTAAGCTTTCGTATTCCCTCCTTGAACCTCTCCACTTTTAAGATGTTTCCTTAAAACCTAGCAATTTGACCAAACATTTTGATATTTGCCCAACCGAAACGTCCGTTATATCAGTAATAATTTCTGTCTGATTCAGCTTCTGTGGAGTGCTTTGGGCATTTTACTGTGTTAAAAGGTACTGTATAAATGCAAATTGATATTGAACTGTGGTCAGCTGAGTTTCCAGTAAACTCTCTCTCGTTTCCAATCATATACTTTAAATAATATATTTCTCTTTGACAATCTTTGAGGGATTGTTTTAACAGCTAACCTTGATGAGAATGCACTATTGACCATGGATATTGAATCAACACAAAGCTACTGTAATGTCAGGGAATTCTAAACAACAATTTTAGTTTGAAGAAGCCAGAGTTGCACAATAGAGAGACCTAAAACATTGACTTCACTGCTCCCCGGATGCTGTCTGATCTGCTGTGCTTTTCCACTCCACATTTATTGACTCTTGCACAGCAACAAGTTGATTAAGCTCCATTCCAACAGTTGTGCTGTGCTTGAGGTCACTGTGTAAAAATTAGTATTTGAAACAGCTTCATTGAGAACATTTCTGCAGGATCTGGAAGCCTGACACTTTTTGAGATAGTGTTATGATATGGAAGCCCAATGTGGCACTCAATTTGACTGAAAGAGACTGAACTATAATAGGAGCAAATTTTTGTTTGTGACAACAAACTTGACTGCAGATTGGGTTGACTTTTCATTAATAAAGTGATTTCCTAGAGGTCTTCTGTTGCAGGAGAAAGCATCCCTGCCTTTAAGCTAGAATATCCAGGTTCATGCCCCACATCAGGACTTGATAGGGAAGGAAGGCACAATGATAATGCGGCAAAGAAGGGCTGTAAATCTTTCCAGTAGATCTGTGACAGATAGCTTGGTGGAGGTGGGGTGGTTCCTGGTCAGCCAGAACCTGCAGAAGGCAAATTACAGAAAATTACCCTGTCTAACCATGGCCCACAGGGCAGCCCATGATCTCACCACTCTGTTGTCTGAACATAGGGAGAGAGAGAGTTCCCATTGTTTTCATTCCACCTTCCATCCAGACATGCTAGAGACATGACGGATAGTCAAGAATGTCAAAAACTCCAGGTTAAATACCAAATAAAAACCGAAAGAACTGCGGATGCTGTAAATCAAGAAAAAAAACAAAGTTGCTGGAAAAGCTCAGCAGGTCCCGCAGCATCTGTGAAGAAAAATAAAGCAGAGTTAACGTTTCGGG
>NC_063347.1:57432296-57493949 GCF_021869965.1 Rhincodon typus | reverse complement strand
TTTTCTCCTCCACAGATGCTGGCAAACTTGCTGAGCTTTTCCAGCAACTTCGTTTTTAATCAGTTCCAATTCCTGACAGTATCTCAGTATTGATTACCAACATCCTACCCTCCAACTTGAATTTAGACCTGCAATCTATCTAGTTTGTTCCTTTTACTCTACGCACTCACATAAAGAATGCTTATATGGGACACACTTTTCACTTTTTTTTGCACTCATACAGTTCTTATTTCTCTTCTGGTTTAATTATTTTACCTGTTTTAGTTTCCCTTTAGCTGAAATCCCTGAAGCAGCATTTCTGACAGTTCCTCTATTCTCTTCCTTTCCGTGTGATTTTTTGAATTATAATTGATACTGTCTTCCCCAACTGAGCCCTCCACTTCACATTCTCCACCTTAAATTCTTCCTTTCTGCCATGTCCCTGCTCCAAGTTGGAGCTTGCCCTGGCAGTAAAAAGGAAGTGACCAGTTCGATGAAGAAATTAAGGTGCACATTTAATGAAAATAAGATGCACGATATGCAGCGTTTGAATAAGTGCAGAAGAACTATTGATAAAGCACTACAGAAAAGCACAGGACTTTTAGGGATTGTGCCTGCTGGAAAATACCTACAAGATAAAAAAAGACAAAAGGAACAGTGAACCCCCGCTCATTCATAAAGTAAGAGAGAGTTTTAAACACAATGACGAGGCTTATTTAAAATAAAATTTCTGTAGGAATATGATTAACTATTGAAGACTACTCAACTGCTACAAACACAAAACTAAGCCCTTGAAAGGCAACACATGCACGCTGACAGAGACACATAGGCCAGCCACCTTCAGATACAAAAGTGTCAACTTTACTACTAACTTCCTTTGAAGGTTGAGATAAAGACACTCTACAGAAACTGTGCTGGATTGTGAGTAGTTTGCTTTAAACATGATTTGTTTGAATATCTAAAAAGGATTGTTAAGGTAGATTTAAATGTGTATCTATTTAAAAATGGAAAAGTCGTGTTAGAACGATTTTTACTATTCTATGACACAGTATTTATTCCTATAATGTAATTTAAAACTAATCCCTGCAATAAATATTCATAAGAAATTATTTTTTAAAAAGTTGTGGTCTTATATCCTCACAAACCCACCTCTGGATAATAACATCTGAGAATTTTTAGACAAAAAACAGGAGAGAAAGTCGAGTCTCCACAGATGCTGTCAGACCTGCTGAGTTTCTCCAGCCATTCCTGTTTCTGTTTCAGATTTCCAGCACCTGCATTGCTTTATTTTATCTTAGAATTCTTGATTGAGATTCTACATGTTGATATCAATAACCTAAAATACCTGAAAATATGTTCTACCTGTAGATTTTACCCTGAGTTGAAAGCTCCTCTGTGGGAGGACTTTACAATGCAGTACCCAGTCTATAATTGACAAAGAGAACTAAGCTCCTTTAATGATCTCAAATTTCTCTTAGCTGGTAATAAATTTGACTGGGCGAGTTTACCTGGCCAGGGGAGTAAAGATATGAAAACCATTTACTGTAGTACAGTTCTTTTATGTCCCAGCGTCGGTGCCAGTGTCCCATGATTTGGAACCCAGATCATTCCTTCAGCCAAGTGTTCACCTTCTTAATCTCCTTATCCCTAAACCAATATAATTCCAACTTAATAACCAAACTGAATTTCATTAATTCAACAAATCCCAATGTCTACACTCTGTTTACAAACACTAAAAATGTCTCAAGTCTTTGCAGTAATGCACTGGTAACAGCCTGCCAACATGAGAACGACCCATTTATTCCTGTTTTCTGTGTTAGCCAATTATTTGTCCACATCAGTACATTACCTCTTAACCCATGTGCTTTAAATCTGTGAACCAACCTCATCGAAAGCTTTCTGAAAATCCAAGTGTACTACATCTACAAACTCTCCTTTGTTAATTTTGTTCATAACATCCTCAAAAAGCTCCGACAGGTTTGTCAAACACGACTTCCCACTTGCATGTCTATGCTTGCTATGCCCAATCATTATTATCCAAGCATTCATTTACGATATCCTTCATAATAGATTGCAGCACTTTACCCCACTACTGATGGAAGGCTAACAGGAATGCAGTTCTCTGTTTTTTCTTTCATAAATAATGGGGAGACATTCACATCTGCAGGTATTGTTCCAGAACTTAGAGAAATTTTGAAAGATAATGACCAATGCATTGACTATCTCTGCAGCCAGCTCCTTCAACACGCTGGGATGTAGACCTTTAGCCCCATTAATTTCTCGACTGCAATTCTCACTATTACTAATTTCCTTCAACTCCTCATTCTCCCTAGTCACTTGAATCTCCAATTCTGAGAGATTTCTTATGTTTTCTTCAGTGAAAACAGACACAAAGTAGTCATTTAGCTTCCTGGCCATTTCTGTTCCCCATTATAAATTCTCCTGACTCTGTCTGTAATGGATCCATCCTTGTCTCAGCCAAACATTTCCTTTTTACATATCTACAGAAGCTTTTACAGTCCATTTTTCAAAAAATGGTTTTGCAAGATTGCATTCATATTCTATTTTGCCTTTTCTCATCAGCTTCTTGGTCCTCCACTGCCATATTCTAAAAACTCTCAATCATCAGATTTACTGTTATTTCTGGTAACATTTTAAACTTTTCCTTTTAAATCTTTAACTTCCTTCATTAGCTTTTTCGAGCTTCTCCACCTCGAAAACAATATATTGTTGCTGTAAGCCATGCAACAGTTCTTCAAAGACTCTCCATTACCTATGTGCAGTCATGCCTTTTAATATATTTTCCCAATCCACCTCAACCAAATTTGTCTCTCTTGCCTTCATAATTTCCCTCATTCAAATGCAACATCCTTGCTTCAGATTGAACAACTCATTTTCAAATATAATGTTAAATTTCACTATATTGTGGTCACTCATCCCAAAATGTTCTTTTAGAATGAAATTGTTAATTCATGCATTTTCATGACAAAATACAAAATCTAAAGGAGCCTGTCCTTTAATCGGCTTGTCAACATACTGCTCTGGAAAACTGACCCTGATGCACTCCAGAAACTCGTCATCCACATCTCTCGTGCTCAGTTTGTTTACCCAGTTTATATGCAGTTTGAAGTCACCCATGATAGGTAACTGCATTGTCTATGCTACAAGCTTTCCTCATGTCCTGATTGACAACCATGCCCCACACTACCAATACTGTTTGGTGACCTACAAATAACTCCAAACAATGTCTGCTGGCCCTTGTTGTTTCTTAGCTCCAACAAACACATTCTAACATGTTTTTCTTCCAATTGAAGATTGTCCCTTACTGATGCACTGATCCATCATTTATTATCTGTGTAAATCCACCACCTTTTCCTTCTTGCTTGTGCTTCCTAAACGTTAAGTATCATTAAGTATTCAGATCCCAGTCCTGGTCACCATGCAGCTATGTTTCTGTAATGGCAGTTAGATCGTATCTGTTTATATCTATCTTGTTGCAAATGCTGCGTGCACTTAGATAGGATGCCAGTAACTTTATCTTTTCCACTGTTCTGCATTTGAATATATATATATATGCCTAGCTTTGCTTCTTCTGTTTTCTAGTCTTCCTAATAGATTTTCTACTTCTTGTTACCAACTTTACTTCTTTCTGATATGGGTTACCCCTCAGACTCCCATCCCCCTGACAAGCTAGTTTAAACACACCTCAACAGCACTAGCAAATCTCCCACTGCTTAAACCATCCAATACACTCCCTCCAACACTCATTCTCTAGCTTCACATTCAACTGGCCAGTTCTCCTGTCCTGATGCTGACAAGCACATGGCACTGGGTTAAATCATGAGTTTACTGCCCTTGAGGTCCTGCTTTTTAATCGCTTTTCCAGCTCCCTAAAATCTGCTATCAGGACCTCATCCCTCTTGCTCCCTGTTTGGTTGGTACCAACGTGGACCATGACTTTTAGTTGATCCCCCTTCGCCTGAAGGATCTCCACCGTTGCTCCAATGACATCTTTGACTCTGCCACCAGGGAGGCAACGCACCACCCTGGAGTCACATTTAATGCCATAGAAATGCTTGTCTGATCCCATAACTTTTATGTCTCAGAAAGCTTCTCCTCATTAAATGGCATCTGCCAGCTGTTTGCCCATTCTATGTCTTTCTCAAAGTCTTCCACAATCCTTCCTGCACTTTGCTGAACTCCCTGTGAACTGATTTTGTCATTGTGCCTCCTGTACCCAATATAACTCCAACAATATATACATCAAAAGCTAAAGTGGATCTGTGGGCTAATTCACCAACGGTTTCTCAAAACTTTTTTTTTCAGATTTTTATTTGGTTTTAGGATGTTAAATAAAATTTCTGAACTGATTGAATCTTGTAGAATGAATGTTGGTGTCGCTTTGGCGAGTAGGTATTTACATTAGAAAACTCTTTCATATGACCATAAGATGTAAGAGCAGTAGGCCATTCAGCCCATCAGGTCTGCTCCACCAATTAATAAGATCATAGCTGATCTGGTAATCCTCAACTCCTGCCCTTTTCCCATGACCCTTGATTTCCTCACAGCTTAAAGGTCTACCTTAGCCTTAACTATATTTAATGTCCCAGCTTCAACAGCCCTCTGTAGTGAACCATTGCACCGAAACACTATCCTCAAAAAAAATCCACCTTATCTCGTTCTTGACTGTGTGATCCCTTATTCTGAGCTTGTGTCCTCTGGTGCTCAAGGGGAAGCAACCTGCATCTACCCTGTCAAGTAGGTTTCAATAAAGTCTCCTCTCATTATTCTATATTCCAACATGTACAGGCCTACTCTACTCAACCTCTCCTCATAAGGCAGTCCCTCCCCATACCTGGTATCAGTTCTTGTGAACATTCCTTGAACTGACTCCAATGGCAGTAGATCTTTTCTGAGATAAGGAGCCTGTGGCCTGACGAGCGTCTTGTACAGTTTTATCAAAACCTCCACTTTTTTTTAAACACCACTCTGAGAAATATATGATGGGCCGCCTTTCAATTTTCCTTTCATTTGGAGGGGTCACTAAGTGAATTTCACACAGATAAGATTTGCCACAACAACAAACATGAATTCCAGAAATAATCAATTCCAAAGCAATAAATTGACAACTTACATGAGTTATTGATTTAAAAAAAGAACCTTTAAGGAAGTATCAAGTAGCAGAGATAACTAATAAAACATTTTTTGGTCTTCTTGGTTAAAAAGCAGAGGTAGAGAGAAAAATGACAATGCCCGAAGTCCTGACCCTTGGGAAGAGGTGGAGTCCGGGGATGACCCAAGGAGTTGGGTTTAATGAACACTGATCTTGGTTTGTCTCTGGTGGTTTATGTTCCCAGCTGGCCTTGGAATTCATGTTTTGGCCTTTCAGCCTGAGGCTTCCTCCTCTCCCAGCATGCTTTGTGAGGCCAAGAAGAGTGGGAGAATGGGGCTGTGTCTCCGTTTCACTCACGCACTCACTTACACAGACCACCAACCCACACTCTCTCACCCACACCCATCCTGGAGGCTCGCTGATACAACCAGTGCGAAGCAATGCAGGATGGCTTTGAACGTACCAACAGGCACCGCCTCTCTGCTCCTATGATGCTGCTTGGCCTGCTGTGTTCATCCAGCCCTGCACCTTGTTGTCTCGGATTCTCCAGCATCTGCAGGCACTTCCTCCTGCCTGGTCCGACACTCCCCCTGTCGTGGGGCATGCTCTTGCTGCAAACATAGTTCCTGGTCACCTTCCTGTCTCCTCCCCAAACACGCCAACTCTTCAGCCCGACTCAGTCGCCCCAGCCGCCAACTCATTCCTTTTCTCCTCGAGCAGATGACTCCCTGATGCCCTCTCAATCCGTGGCCTGTAGACTTGCTGCTGCAGTTTCAGGCCTCGAACTGCTCCTTTCAAGTACAGACTGCTTCCCTTGCCACTGGACTTATCAGCAACAAATACCAGAGACAACTGGACTCTAATTAGAGGAATTGCTCCTTGCAAAATCTTCCAGTGACACTTACCTGCATTTTAAACAACAGCTCAGTGGGCCCCATAGGACCCCTCAGTGGGCCACTGGCTGCCTGTTGGACAAGCCTGTGTTAGAATCTGAAGGGACTTTGTAAGGGACACTGACCTTACATACTGCACCTGGAATTAGTCAGTCAGTTCACACCTGGACCTTAGTGAAAGATGGTTCAAAATAAAGTGCAAAAATCTGAAGGAGATACTTAAAATCCACCATGGAAAGTAGAGCAAAATAAATTGTGATCGCACCAGAGGGTGTGCAGATGAGGATGGAGCTCTTTAACTATGAAGAGAGGCTGGACAGGCTCAGGTCGTCTTCTTTAGAGCAGAGAAGGTTGGGCAGGGTGGGGGGAACCAGATTGAGGTGGATAAGATTATGAAGGGCATGGACAGGGTGGATAGAAATCAGATGCTCCCCTTCCCTAACCAGGTCAATTACAAGGGGGGCATAATTTTAAGGTGGAGGACAGGAGATTTAGAGAGGATTTGAGGAAAAACTTCTTCACAAAGAGGAGCTGGAATACTGTGCCCGGGAGGATAATTGAGGTGGGAAACATCACAACTTTACAATAAGTACTTGGATGGGCACTTAAAATGTCATAACATTCAAGGCTATGGGCCAAATGCTGGAAAGCAGGACTAGTGTAGATTTAGAGTAGCTTGGGTGATGCAGACTTGATGGGCTGAAGGGCCATTTCTGTACTATATGATTCTATAATATTTATCACAATGTATTTTGGGGAAGAAATAACAAGGTTACTTGCATCTTTTGTAAAAGTGCCTAATATTTCCAGTATTATGCCTATGAGGTCTTATGGAGGCTGCAATCAGGTCTGGACTGAAGTAGAACCAGTGTAAGCTGGCTGTAATACAATGGGAGATCTAGTTTCTGGTGAACAGTATTCACCTTGTCAAGTGTACTCCTCTTCTGGAGTACTGTGTGCAGTTCTGCTTACCCTGCTCTATGGAGGGTATTTATTAAATTAGAGAGGGTTCAGGAAAGATTTACCAGGATGTTGTGGGAATAGAAGATTTGAGTTATAAAGATAGGCTGGGACTTTTTTTTCACTGAAGCATTGGAGGTTGAAGGGATGGTGGGGTGGGGAAACTTAGAAAGGTTTATGAAATCATGAGGGGCATAGATAAGGTGAATATCAAGGGTCATTTCCCTAGGGTGGGGGAGTTCAAAACTAGGGGGGCATATTTTTAAGGTGAGAGGAGAAAGATTTAAAACATGAGAGGCAACTTTTTTTTTACACACACACAGTGGTTTGTGTGTGGAATGAACTGCCAGAGGAAGTGGTGGATGCAGGTACAGTTACAATGTTTAAAAGACATTTGGGTAAGTACATGAATAGGAAAGGTTTGGACGGATATGGGCCAAGTGCAGGGAGGTGGAACTACTTTGGTTTGGGAGCATGGTTGGCATGGACTAGATGGACTGAAGGGTCTGTTTCTGTTCTTTATGACTGTATGACATCAACACAACACAATCTCACCAAACGACCTTTCCATTTCAAACGCAGGAACTGTTTCCTTTTAATCCAGATCGGTTTTACCTGATCACTGACTACACCCAACTTTTTTTTTTAAAAAGTGCTCTTTAATTTGAACTGGCATTTAATTCAAAATCGGAATTGTTACCCTTTGAATAAACAGGGCTTTATTTCACAGTTTTGGTTTATTCCCACGGTAGTTCATCGCAGGTCAAGCAACGTAGTTCCTTCAGGTACTCAGTCAGTGGCCAGACGTGTAACAGTGGTCCTTTAGCAAATCCCCTGCATAAATGCACTTCCAAGGACAACAGGGAATTCAGAGGAAAGTTTGAATTTGGATGGTGCACAGCGGAGAGATGATAAAATGGAGCTAATTCAGACAGTGTTTATAGAATGACGAACAAGGTTGTAATTCCCATGTATTCAGAACTGTCCTGCTTGCAAGCATTGAACACTACTGGGAACAGCACACAGATCCTGTCTACAGTTGGTTCATGATTAGAAGGCAGTTGCTTCATACCAGTGGCCCCACTACTGACTGATCCCATGCAAGGTTTTGGTGGACTGTTGACGGTTCAACTTTTCAAACCAGACCCGAAGTTAGTGTAATTATCTTGCATTCCAGCTGTGTGTCCGTAAAGGGAATGCACAGCTCCACCAGTTGAATCCAGCACACACAACCTCAGTAAAAGAGCTGCTGTTTGCCAGTCTTGCAGGGATGGGTGAGTCAACGCTGAAGGCGCAGGTGCCTGGGCGCACGTGGGGCTGCAAGCGTCACTGTCGCTTAGCTTTGTAAGGCCGGGAACGTTTCCGCCTGTCTGGCTTGCGCTGTTTGTGAAGGCGCCCGATACTGACGCCCTGTCTCCTCCGCACTGAGATGTTCTGCTCTACAAGGCTGGCCAGCATTCCTGTCGGGAAATTGAGACAGTAGTAATCAATAACTCAGGGATCAGTTAGATTGGATGCTCATCTTAGGGAATGGTGACCTGAGTAACATTTCCATTCCACACTGTAAAGTGTGACCCTGTCAGCTAACCACATTGTTTTCCCCACATGAACTATCACCCAGCCTACCCACACAATAATATTCTTGAGCAATACTAACATCAAATTACAAATGTCCAATTGGGAAGGGATGAGGAACCTGGAAGGTGTGGTTTCCATTCAAAGTACTGGACGTTTTTCTTTTGATTACACTCTCCGCATGAGCTGAGCTGCTAATATAGCACTGCCCACAGACGACTTGAGTGATTTTGACTGACTTAAAGATCCTATCCACAATTTTCCTAATCGCAACATTACATGTCCAACAATGTTCATGGTTTGGAGTTGTTAAAGTAAAAGTGCTCCCTCCAGGCTTTCCTGCTGTTAACATTGTGTGCTCATTATGAAAGTAGATTTTAGCACTGATGATTGAAACACTACAGAGCTTATAGTTCTTACTGAGGATGGGGCTAGGTTAGAAAAGGAGCAAATAACACTTGCACCATGAGTCGCACTCTGCAAGTGCAGAAAGATGACTCAATGCATTAGTTAACTTTAAGACACAGCTTTTACTAAACCCCAATGCATATATTAAGTCAGAGTTTAGTTCCATAAAGTGCCACTTTGAAGGATGCAAAGTAGTTGAGACTGCAACATGCCAGGCACTTGTATACAGAAACCGGAAGGTCAGGCTGTAAATTAACCATAAGTGGTTATTTGTAGCAATGCTCTTCCCTATTGGTAAGGACCTCAAACAGCCTCAAGGTTTTGACAAACAGTCCCTTACCTTCTTGAGAAAGCATAGAGATGAAAGTACAGATGAACTCATCATAATTGTGGGTTCTTCGCTGGTCATCAATCTGGTCAAAAGTAGTACAAAAAATCGTTACTGAGAAACTGCTTATTAAAACGTCAGTGAAACAAATAATTAAGTGACAATTTAATACCTGACACCCAGCAGCAATATTTTATCTAATACATGTCGATTGTTACAGCTCAGCTGTAGCCCCAGCAATTCAAAGATTATTTTGCCTGTTTCTTCAGTTTTTCTACTTCCATTGAAGTCAAGGAAGATGAGAAAAACAACTTACAGTCTTGTTTCCTTTCCACAAGACTTGAACCAAAAACAAATTTGGGCAGGATCCAAAATGGGCAGCTGATTTGCTACCAGCCATTCTGCATGGTTGCTGAAGTGAAAGGTCATTCCCAGTGACTCAGGTTGGACTGTAGGTCAAGAATGCATCTTTCTCAGAGGTGAATGTAAAACATGTGAAGTTTGAGATTGAGTGACTGACAGTACAAATTGCTTGCACTGTATATATTCGGTGGGAGTGAGAGAACATTACAGAGAGAGAGAGATATTAGTTATCATTTCCATTCACCTTATATTTCTTGCGTTTTTCCACTTCCTCCTTAAGGCATATCTCACAGTTAGAGATCTCGGCCTCCACGCATTTCAATAATGCCAACAGCTCCTGGGAACGACACAAAAATTGGTAAAGGGGAAAGGGGCTGCATTTCCAGAAAGGACTCAGTTCGCTGCCAATTAATACAACACCATCTCTCTGTCTCCACCTATTAAGAAGTAAAGTGTAACAAATATAGAAACAAAATGATTCAAACTTTGCTTTTCATTAAAGTTTGACTTTTCTCACTGCCTGAGTGTAAATGTGATTTAATTATGCTTATCATCGATTGTTGCCTTATCCACTCACTAACTACAAATATGAATGGCCATCACTGCATATAGTAAATCAACTGATAACTGTCTCTTGAAGCAATTCACACCTGGATAGTCAGGGGAACACTCGGTGTGGCCTCCTCTACATTGGGGAAACCAAGCGGAGGCTCGGGGACCGCTTTGCAGAACACCTACGCTCGGTTCGCAATAAACAACTGCACCTCCCAGTCACGAACCATTTCAACTTCCCCGCCCATTCCTCAGACGACATGTCCATCCTGGGCCTCCTGCAGTGCCACAACGATGCCACCCGAAGGTTGCAGGAACAGCAACTCATATTCCGCTTGGGAACCCTGCAGCCCAATGGTATCAATGTGGATTTCACAAGCTTCAAAATCTCCCCTCCCCTACCGCATCCCAAAACCAGTCCAGCTCGTCCCCGCCTCCCTAACCTGTTCTTCCTCCTACCTATCCCCTCCTCCCACCTCAAGCCGCACCCCCATCTCCTACCGACTAACCTCATCCCGCCCCCTTGACCTGTCCGTCCTCCCTGGACTGACCTATCCCCTCCCTAACTCCCCACCTACACTCACCTTTACTGGCCCCATCCCCGCCTCTTCGACCTGTTTGTTTCCTCTCCACCTATCCTCTCCTCTATCCATCTTCTATCCGCCTCCCACTCTCTCCCTATTTATTTCAGAACCCCCTTCCCCTCCCCCTTTTCTGATGAAGGGTCTAGCCCGAAACGTCAGCCTTTCTGCTCCTATGATGCTGCTTGGCCTGCTGTGTTCATCCAGCCCTGCACCTTGTTGTCTCGCACTCTCTCTTCCCTTACCACTGTTATGCAAGGGTGGGGGGTGGGGGCGAAGCAGGGAGGTGGAGACAGACAGAGAGAGACTTGTGGGAACACTGGATTGACAAATTGGAGGCAGATATTTTAATCTTCAGGCATTTTAAAAAACTGCTACTGCTTTATTTTTATACTAAGAATTAGCCCACAATGATCAGTTAGGCCATGCTGACAATTTTAAAAGAAACGAGAATTTAAAGGGACCTTGCCACTGTTACCACAGAGTCCAGGTCTCACAGCAGTCATTGCTGCCTCACAGCATGCAACCCCAGAATCTCATCTCTCAGTCTCACTGCGGGTCATGTTCCACTGAGTGGGAAGCACTGCCCTAACTGCTCAGAAATGTGCCTGCAGAATCAATATGATTAATTACTGTAGTAACCAGAAAGTCAGTAAGAGTAGTGTAGAGATCCCCCAATGAGTAGCCACTTTGTGGGAAAGACTATGAATCAACAATAACAGGTTCAGGCAAAAAGAATAGAGTGATAATTATGGGTTACTCTAAACTTCATGTTGATTGGGTTAATCAAATTGGAAAGGGTAGCAATGACAATTAATTCAGAGTTGCGTCAGTAATAGTTTCCTGGTCCCAACAGGGAGTGGGCTACCTTGGACCTGGTAATGGACAATGCGGCAAGTTTAATAAATTATCACTGAGTAAAAGATCCCCTAGGAAGTAGCATGATAGAATTTACTATTCAGTTTCACAGTGAGAAACTTGGGTCAGAAACAACCATGTTTAACATATTAAAAGGGAATTATAATGAAATGAGGATAGAGTTAACTAAAGTTTGCTGGGCACATAGAATGGCAGGAATGACAGCAAGCAAGCTGTGGCAGACATTTAAGGAGGTAATGCATGGCTCAGCAAAAATACATCCCAGTAAAGAGAAAAGATTCTAAGAAAGGGATAAACCAACTATGGCTCACCTATGTAGTTAAGGAATGTATAAAGTTGAAGGTAAAAACATACAAGGAGGCCGAAGTCAGTGATAGCCACGGAGACTGAGAGAAGAGCAGGGGAGCATTTCAGAGGGTAGTTAAGAGTCAACCACGTTGCTGTGGGTCTCCAGTCACATGTAGGCCAGACCAGATAAGGACAGTAGTTTCCTTCCCTAAAGGACATTAATGAACCAGATTGATTTTTATGACAACCAACTGGTTTCATGGTCATTGTGATAAGATTTTTATTAATTCAAATTCCATCATCTGCCATGGTGGGATTTGAATCCAGATCCTCTTAACATTCTGGATTACTAGTCTAGCGACAATACCATGAGGCCATCACCTCCTCGAGAAGACCCCAGCATCACAGATGCCAGTTTTCAGCCAATTCAATCCATTCGATGTGAATCAAAAGGTTGGAGGCACTGGATCTGAACTCTGACAGCATTTTGCCAATTGTACTGAAGACTCATGTTCCAAAACTTGGCACTCCCCTAGCCAAGCTCTTCCAGTACTGTCACAACACTAGCATCTACTTGATGATATGGAAAATTGCCCAGGTATGTCTATACATAAAAAAAACAGGACAAATCCAACCTGGCGAATTACTGACCCATCAGTCTACTTTTGATCATCACTAAAGGGATGGAAAGTGTCTACTGTAGTTGCCCATGGCGGAATATGACAAAATAGCTATAGGGGTTTTCTTTTTAACTGACACAGACAATTGAAGGAAATTTTAGCTGATGTATCATTTCATACAGCTCAAATCATGGCCTTCGCAGCCAGACAACAAAATGTCTGAGTCTTACTTAAGATAGGATTAGAATACAAACAGTAAGACGCTGATAAGGCAGCTGAGGTGAAAACCGTCTGATTTGAGATTTGTTTTTTAAATGAAATAGAAATAGATGGGACTTTTTAGATAACTATAATTACATATTACAGTGGACACATATTTATACAAGAATAGAAGCTTAAATTTATTAGACATTGGGGAATTAAATTTCTGAAAGCAGTTAGCCTTGGGTACAGAGGCTAGTTTCAATAAACACCCTTGAAGAAACTTATTTCTCCATTAGCATGATTAGAACACAAAGGTATAAACAAGATAACCTCGTAAAAGCATTGAGAGATAAAAAACATAGCCGGGGGGGGAAACAATTTTGAAACAGAATAAACAACTGCTGGTTTGCAAGCCCAATAAAGGGAAAGCTGCTCCCGAAATTGTTAGCTATGTCACAGAAACATATTATTAGGTTTAACAATGCATAACTTTATAAATAACTTTATATTAAAGCTGATATTACAAACATTATAACAATTGGTAAAAATTAACATCTTTTTTAATCTTTTGTACTAAGATCAGCAAGGGATATGAATTGCATGACCGAATTTGAAAACTCATTAGTAATAAGCAAGTATATGATGCGACTGGCAAATGTCTAGGAAGGCACATCACAGTCAGTATTGAAACGTGGTCAATAATTGTAACAGCCCAAGGACAGTTGATAGGGGTCTGGCAAACATCACAAGATGATGGAAGGACCTAAGGTGGACCATGAAATTGTCCATTATTGATCATGTATTCACAGGATTGGATGTGTAGATCAGACGGGACATGGCAAGCACTGATGTCAATGTTGCGTGTACCCATGGCAACGTGTTTTATACAAATATCCTCTACTTTATTGGGAAAGATAGAGTCACTGACCTCTGATCTGAGCTGTGTTTAAGAGGGCAGCTGGGCACCAAGTGAAAGCCAGATTTGGAGCAATCTCTGGCCTCTCCCAGCATGTGGTAAAGGAGCTCCGAATAAAGATCGATTTGTGCTACTAAACATGGAACTCAGTCTCCTCTTTAAAATCCCTCTCCAATAGTGTCATCAACAGTGCTATCAAGCACCATGCGCTCAGCAATAACTTGCTGAGTGGCATCCAGTTGGGGTTCTGTCAGGGGCATTCAGCTTCTGACCTCCTTATAGCCTTGGTTTAAAGATGGACAAAAGAGCTGAATTCCAGAGGTGAGGTGAGAGTGATTGCCCTTGATATCAAGGCCGCATTCTACTGAGTGTGGCATCAAGGACCCCTAGCAAAACAGGAGTCAATGGGAATTGGGGGCAAAACTCTCTGCTGGTTGGAGCCAGACTTGGCAGATAGGAAGATGATTGTGGTTGTCAGAGGTCAGTCACCTCAGCTCCAGGACATCTCTGCAGACCTTCAGGGTAGTGTCTTAAGCTCAATCACCTTCAGCTACTTCATCAATGACCTTCCCTCCATCATAAAGGTCATCATAGGGATGTTTGCTGACAACTGCACAATGTTCAGCACAATTTGTGACTCCTCAGATATTGAAGCAGTTCACGTTCAAATGCAGCAAGTCCTGGATAATATCCAGGTTTGGGCTGACAAATGGCAAATAACATTCCTGTCACACAGATGCCAGGCAATGGCCATCTCCAGTAAGAAAGAATCCAACCAATGCCCCTTGACATTCTACGCCATTACCTTCACTGAATTCCTTACTATCAACTTCCTGGGGGTTACCATTGACCAGCAACTCAACTGTACTTCCACATAAGCACAGTGGTTAGAAAAGCAGGTCAGAGGTTTGGAATCCTGCAACGAGTAATTGCCTTCCTGATTCCCCAAAGACTATCCACCACCTACAAGGCACAAGCTAGGAATACTGCAGCTCTAAGAATAATCAAGAAGCTTGACACCATCCAGGACAAAGCAGCCCGCTTGATTGGCACCGTATTCACAAACGCCCACTCCTTCCACCATGATATGCATTGCAGCAACTCACCAAGGTTCCTTACATAGCACTTCCCAAGCCCATGACCACTACCATCTAGAAGGACAAGGGCAGCAGATACATGGGAACACTATCAGCTGCAAGTTCCCCTCCAAACCACTCGGCGTCCTGATTTAGAAATATATCGCTGTTCCTTCAGTGTCACTGGATCAAAATCCTGGAACTCCCTCCCTAATGGCTTTGAGGGTCTACCTGGAGTAAATGAACTGCAGCAGTTAAAGAAGGCAGCTCTCCACCACCTTCTCAAGGGCAACTAGGGACAGGCAATAAATGTTGGTCCAGCTGGCAACTCCCACATCCCATTAGTGGATGAGAAAAACGCTGCTCATAACCAAATAGTGCGATAACCTACTTATCTATGTGAATCGTTCCATCTATTAAACCGTTGTTAGTTACTTACCTTAGGGGAATATTTTTCTGCAATATTTTGTTCATTGCTTCCACTCCCTGAATATTTCTCCTTCCTGTCACAGGACCCCGGGGACTCTTTTCCATCCTCCATTTTAACTTCTGTCAGTCTGTCCACACAGTGAGGCAATGGTGAGCTTTTGATGGAGTCTGTTTTCTGTTGCTCTACAACCAAAGAGGTGACAGTTTAAAATAATGTATGTCCGAATAGCAGTTAACAAACTTTTCCTAAACATTTGATATTCAATACCAGGGGAGATCAACTACAGATTAGAGGGTGGTCATAAATTTGGAATTCCTCGTATTCTCAGGGTTTCAACAATGTCAGTCACCTTCTGGATCTTACCTTCATTAAGACTGCCCCTGCACTATGCAGTATCTAATTATACAATAGCACTATCCAGAAGCCTATAAAATAAACACCTTGGGACAGGGACTGGATATTAGTGTCTTTCAGAGCTGCCCCATTTGCACTTGGCAATTCCTTCAGTAGGCTTATATATGTATTCTACCTTCACACAGACAAACAGAGCAACCTCTTGAAATATTAAGGTTATCATAGAATATGTTGAGATCAATGTGGAAGGTGGATTTAAAATGAGTAAAGAGTAACAAATTCCTGTGGGGAGGTTAACGTCTATTCTCAGAAGTTCTGCTGCAGTAAAAACTGGGCACAAACTGGACCCTTGCCAGTGGGACTCGCTACTTAGCACTGCATCAATACTGGGTCAAAAAGACTATAGTGATGTTGAGAGGTAGATGAGCAGAATGCCTCCTTATTTGATGCTCATGTGTACCATGTCCCCTCTTTCTTTCCCTCCACTCTCCTCTTCACCTTTCTTGGGTTCAAACTCCAGTCCATTCCCTCCATCTCTTCTGAAATTGATGGCATCAGTTTTTTTCTCTAACTGCTCCTTATGTGCTGACTCTTGCTGGGAATCTCCAGCTGTGCCAACAATCATCCACTATCTCAAGGATGTGGCCACTACATATTACTGCAAATACCTACTGCCTGTCTGGAACCAAAGCACAACTTGGCTCAGAGCTCAATTGAAAATATTTCTGCCAATTTGTCAGGAGGTTGTGGGTTCAAGACCCACTCCAGGATTTGAGAAAGCTCTCTGGAAAAGGCTGTTATGATGAGCCACTAACCTCAGGATGCAAAGAATCAGAAGGCACTATTCAAAGAGATACAAACACTGTGTACTGAGCAAATCCCTGCTTTGACCAACACAACCCATTTGTCTCACTTACTGTTTCTGGGATTGTGACGGCTGTATTAATCTAGATAACATCTGTGCACACTTGTAAAAGCAACTGACTGGATGTGAAAACCTTCCACTGTTCCTCAGTTGTTTTACCCATTAGCAGAGCTTCCCAGTTCACTGTGGACAGTCTCTGCCTGATCAAAGTCTGCCTTACTTAATCCAAAATTCTAGTATGTGATCTTTGCTTATCTCTTACAAATGCTACATGAAACTCGATCACGTTATGATCACTATTTGACAAATGCTCACGAACAATTAGATCACTAATTAAATCAGGCTCATTGCTCATTACTAGATCCATTATTGCTTCTCCCCTTGTCACATCCAACTCATATTGCTCCAGGAAACTTTCCCAGACACACTCAAGAACTTCATAACCTTTCTGGCAGATGCTTGTCGGTATTTCCTAGTCCATGTTGAGATCAAAATCCTCCATTAATATGATTCTGCCTTTGCTATGTTGTTGCCTAATTCCAGCATTTATACAATCCAGCACTTCAGCTGCGATCAGGTGATCTATATAAGACACCTATTGTGGTTTTAATGTCACCAGATTAATGATCCAGATGTTAATGCTCTGGGACAACAGTTCAAATCCAATCACAATAGCTGGCAAGAGTTTAAATGCAATTTGTATTAAATCTGGAATTAACAGCTAGCCTCAGTAATAGCGACCATGAAACTACCATTGATTGTTGTGGAAGCATGCTCTAGTGGTATTATTGCTGGATTGTTAACCCAGAAACCCAGATAATGTTCTGGGGACCCAGGTTAGAATCCCGCCATGGCAGATGGTGGTATTTGAATTCAATAAATATCTGAAATTAAGAATCTAACGATCTCTGTGAATCCATTATCAATTGTTGATTGCCAGGAAGAACTCATCTGGTTCACTAATATCCTTTAGGGAAGGAAACTGCCATCCTTACCTGGTCTGGCCTACATGTGACTCCAGACCCACAGCAATGTGGTTGACTCTGAACTGCCCTCTGGGCAATTAGGGATGGGCAATAAATGCTGCCTGGCTAGTGACACCCTCATCCCGTGAATGAATAAAGAAAAAAAAAACAAAAAATAAAAAAAGCCATTTGGTTCACTGATGTCCTTTCAGGAAGGAAATCTGCCATCCTTATCTGGTCTGGCCTCTTAGTGACTCTAGATCTCCAGCAGCAAGCTGACTTTTAACTTCCCTCTGAATGGCCTTGCAAGCTACTCAGTTCACAATTAAGGATGTGCAACAAACACTGGCTTTGTCAGCAATGCCCATAGCACATGAAAAAATATAGAGAGAAATAAAATGGGCAGGATGCAGCTATTAGTACTTTGCAAGGATTGAATTGATGCCTAAAATATTCACTGTATTCAAGAATAACTTAGTCTATGGAATGGAAAGCCACATATTGAAATTTGCTAATGACAGTAAGATAATGTAGATAATAGTCTAACGCCATAGAAATATTGATAATGGAAGTGACTGAGAAAAACTGTGGGCCAAAAAATTCATTTAAGCAAATGTGAAGCCACCTACTTTGAACCTAAAAACATGAAAAAAGTGGAAGTTGGAGAGGTCTAAAGAGACTGGCGGGGTTCCAAGTAAACAGATAATTAGAATGTCATTAACAAGTGGAGAAAGTAGTTAAAAAGACTAATGGAATGCTGGCCTTCACATCTGAAACTACACAATATAAGGGTGTAGAAGTCATTCTTCAGCAATACATAGCCCTGGTTAGGCCTCACCTAGAGTACTGTGAGCAGGTCTGGGCATCACATGTCTAGAAGAATGGAGACAGTGCCAGTTTATTTAGCAGAATGGTACCTGAAGCCCAGCAGCAGCTAAGCTAAAAGGAAGGTTTGAATAAATTGGTTCATTCCCTGGAATTTGGAAGATTTGGAGGCGATAGGTTTGAAGTATTCAAAACTTAGGTAGATAGAGATAATGTATTTTTACTCATTGGTGAATCTAGGACTAGAGGGTATACTTTAAAAATTAGAGTTAGATGTGGAGATATGAAATTACGAAACATTTCTACACAGAAAGGGTTAAATTTTCCTTCATTAGCGGTAATTCCTAGAATCCCTACAACATGGAAGCAGGCTATTCAGACCATCAAGTCCATACTGACCTTCCAAACAGCATATCCCTGAACAATATGGGCAATTTATCATGGCCAATCCATCTAACATGCACATCTTTGGACTGTGGGAGGAAACCGGAGCACCCAGAGGAAACCCATGCAGACACGGGGAGAATGTGCAAACTCCACACCAATTGATGGTGGATCAATGGTTATTGTTAAAATAGAGATTGATATTTTTTGTTAATGAACGGTATTAAAGGATGGAGTTCGGCTAAGATCAATCATGATCTCATTAACAGTGGAACAGGATTGAAGGGCAAGATTGGCACACTCCTCCTCCCATCTTTCTCAGTGCAGGATTTCACCCTGTCATCCCAACCTCTCGTCATTTAGCTCCTACCTGTGACTCCAAGGGTCTGCAGCATTCCTTCGTTGCCCAGATGCAACAGGTTTGTGCTAACAACTGGCCCAAGGTCACGGACTGCCCGGTTGTAACGCATGCAATCCACTCGGGACAGACTTTCCTCTTCTCCAAACAGCACCTTGGAGATATGAGAGGTGACTGGACTCGAAGGACGGGTGGGGTTGGCTGAACGGATGGGAGAGCGAAGCGGAGAGTTGAAAGCACTTCCGATCTCGGAGGCCGTGTCAGTGCTCTCGTTGCTGGGCGTTGGAGACGGCTGGGAATGGGCTGCAGCTGCACTGCTGCCGCTAATGGTTTTTATGGAAAGAGGAATTGACAAGTCCTTCTGGGATTCCTTTAGCTTCTCAGTCAGCACATTGATAGTGTTGGGCTGCAGAAGGGACAGTTGCTCACTGGACCGTTGCTCCTGCAACAGATGGCTCTTCTTTTTATACCTGCACACCAGGAAAGAAAAGGAAATTGGTAATCACTATTGGAGAGAAAGTCACAGGAAAGCCTCAGTCTCCTCAATATCCTAGTCGAAAAATCAGCCAGGGATTCTCCACTACTGCCTATCACAAACCCAACTTCACTGGTCAGTATCCTCTTTGGGATGCCTCTAGTTCCAAGTGCTGCATGTTTGGCCTCATTGGCAACCTTGTAAATTGATCCTAAGTCTTTTGTTCTCCTGAAAACTTTACGCTGAAATATGGTACATCAAAGTTACCCTATGACATAAAGGCTGGCTTGATCAGAGCATTCCATACTGTATGTCATGCAAACTCATGAAAATCATGATGGGTGGTCATTTTTGGCCCTCAAAAGTGCCCAATCTACCTCAGATTGTCTGGGGTAAGGTATCTCAGATGTCTGAGTAACATGTGAAGCTAGCTGCTTCATGCTGCTACTATGCAGTAGCAACAAAAGTGGTGCTTATTCCTTTGGCCATTTGCAACAAACATCCAACAGTTGGTGTGATTCTGGATCGTCCAATTGCTGGACAGTCTGGTTTGCATGAAGAATTATACTGACAAACAATTTAGAACTGTCACTCAGACACTCGATATGGTGCCCTTTTGCGTCCTGGAAGCTAAAAATATTAACACACAGGCCCTATTCTTTGCAAACAGAAAGAACACATAAGCACATTGTGCCTGTTTCAACGCAGCAAAAATTGAGTAGTTCTTAATGCCCTGATCAATCAGAGTCGATCTGCCTGATTTAAAATATAAACAGAGCTTGGCAGTTAATTGCCAATCATTACTAATTAGTGCTTTTACCATGGCAACACAGCTACCAATCAAAGTTCATTTGCCAACCAAACAGTCCTCCCCTCCCATGCAGGTGCCCACAGCCCTGGAAAGCAGTTAGGTTCCTCACTCTGACGAACTATCCTGTGATATTTTGCTGCTTGCAATCACATTGGCCGTGAACATTTTGAGATTTGGTTGTAATGACCGTTGAGCTGACTATCCTGCAAGGCCTATTATCTGAGTATTTACACATTAAGCATTGGTGTGGTATTTCCAGATATAACTGTGAGTGAGAAAGAATGGGTGTCTTCAAGAAAGACAGGTAAAGAAGCAGATGTGGGCCTATGACCTGCAGCTGAATAAGGCTCTGATAGCTCACTAAATACAATCACCATGTGACCACGTGAACATAGCTGGTAAGTGTCAAAGGTTATTTGACTGAGAGAAGATATCACAACCAAGTGCATTTCTTTTCTCATTCAAATGCACATTTCTCAGCAGGGGTCAATGAATTGCAATCAGGAGTGAGGATCTTGGCTGAATTTTCTGACTCTGCATCCAGGCCAACTGCAGCACCAATCTCCCGAGATGTTATCTGCTAACTCCATACAGTTCAGTTCAAACTCCAAGTTGCCATATTTATCAATCCAGGCCACATGGGAAAAGTTACTGGTATGTTAGTTAACAACTGTACGATTACAAGAAAGGATACATCAGCATTACTGACTGACAGCACAAAACAGTCCTTGGAATCACAGTTGTTCGCCCTGTTCTCTTCCTTGTTTTCTTCTGAAGATGGTGACTGCAGTATGCTACTGTTAGTTAGTACATACATTATGGAACTTGGATGCCTGTGAACTCACTGTGCAGTGAACAGACCTGATTGCTGTGTTGGTGTTCTGACAATCCTCCTCCTCTTCCTCATCATACTCATCATCGTTGTCTGAGTAACGGTGATGCTGGGGGTTGGGCAGTCGACCACGACCAACACCAGATGCAAGATCTTCCTCTTCCTGTGAAAGATGGTAACAAGTAATAACAAACGAACTGACCGCCAAGCTGAAACTCCCTATTCACGTCTAGTGGAAAGATTTCAATTTATATCTTGCCTTTTCACAGCCTCAGGACTTGTTGCACAACTGGCAAACACTATTGAAGTGTAGTCACTGTTGTAATGTAGGAAACATAACAGCCAACTTCCACACAGCAATCTTTCACAAAAGGCAATGTGATAATGACCAGATAATTTGTCTTTTGCTGATTGATGGATAAATATTGGCCAGACAATGGCACTAGCTTGCTTTTGAAATAGTACCATGTGACTTTTAATGCTCTCTGTAAGAGAAGACAGGCCCTTGGCTTAATATCTCAGCTGATGGCACTTCCAAAAATTGTAGCACTCTCTCAGTCTGTGCTGAGGTATCAGCCTAGGTTTTTGTGCTCAAGTCTCTACAATGGACTCAAACCACAATCTGCTGAGCACAGAAGTGACAATACACTGCACTGTGGCACAACTAACATGCTGATAGCTAACTTGGCAACAGAATGGGTTCATTTTTAAATAGCTTACTCAATATACATTTAATTCCCTAGCTCCTGACACCATCTCTCTCTCTGGTTGTTTGCAACTTTGGTGTCATATTAGACCCTGAGGTGAGCTTCTAATCACCTATCCATCCACAATAAGTCTGCCTATTTCCACCACATATATCTTCAATGTCACTGGGCCAATTTCCTTGAACTCCCTTCCTGAGAGAGCTGTGGGTGTTCCTAAGCCCGAAGGACTGCAGCTAACCAGGCACCTTCTCTGGAGAAATTGTGGACAGACAATAAATTCTGGCCTAGCCAGAGGCACCAACATCACATGAACAGCCAAAACTAAATGTCAGCCATGGTTCAGTAACTCTCAGCTTAGAGTCTGAAGAATAAGACCCAAATTAGAGATTTGCCACTTAGGTGTGGCATTGACACAGTGCTACACTATTGGAGGTGCCATGTTTCTGCCCTCTCAGGACGGCATAAAAGACTCCATTGACTATTTTAAAATACATTAGGGTGTTAGAACTCAGACATGCAGATGGTGAAGGACAGAATTATGGACCTAGTTTTTATAGACTTATGTGCTTTTATTTATGAAGGCACGCATTTTATATCATATACCTCCAACCAAACACTCTTTGTAGTTTCTAAGCCACCTGCTCAAAGACACTATTGCACACGTCTGGAGCAGATGGAACCCAGCTCTCCTGGCTCAGAGATATGGGCACTACCACTCCACAACAAGAGCCGTCCTAAAAACTCTGTGTGCTTACTTTGTTCAGGGCCACTTAATTCAGAATGTAAATTACATATCATGTTTCCTTCGTTACAACAGTTACTTCAAGGAAGAATGAGGATGGGAAAAGTGAACTAATTGGCATAATTTTAAGGCAAGTGCAGGAAAAGAGCATCCAGATCATGACGAATGAGTTGAGATCGCTGTTATAAAACATGTAGGAGCCACGGCTGCATAAAAACAAGTAGAGACTAAAAAAAAAACAAGAAAGCTATAAAGTCCTTATGAGAGGCTGGTTTAGTTTCAGCTGAAGTATTGTGTTAATTCTGGCCATCAGACTTTAAAAAAGATGTCAAGACCTAGTCAACGGCATTTCCTAGAATGCTTGTGTTATATGGAGAGATGGGGGAAGTTGGTTTGATCTCCATACAGAAGCAAAGGTTAAGACCAGATTTCAGACATGCTCAAAATCATGACTGCTTTTGATAAATAAGGAGGAAGGATTTCTAGTGGCAAAAGGTCAGTAACCAGAGGACTCTGATTTAAAGGTGATTAGCAAACAGCTCGGTGCGACAAAAGAAAATACCTTTTGCACAATGAATTGTGATCAGAAATGCCGTGCTCAGAAGTGTGCAAGAAGCAGATCCAATACTAACTTTCAAGAGAAAACTGGAGAAATACTTGGAGGGGAAAAGCATTGCCAGGGTGGTGGTGGTTATAGAACATGGATGTACTTGGAATTTTCATTAGCTGTGTTAACATCATTCGATGAAAAAGCGGTTTAATGGAAAAAGACCAAAAGAACATGCATTTATTTATCATCTTTCACATCCTCAGAATTGCTTTACACTGAGCAAATTACTTCTCAAGTGAAGTCACTATTGCAGGAAAACTTGTACAAACAGCAAGGTCCCATAAAAACAGTGATAAAATAAGCATATCATTTGTCCTGGTGATGTCTGTTGAGTGCTAGGTATTGGCAAGGACACCAGGGAGAATGCCCCTGCTCCTTTTAAAAACAATCATTTATATCCATCTAAGAAGGCTGTAATTCTTTATTCATTCACGGGATGAGGACGTTGCTGGCTAGGCAGCATTTATTGCCCAGAGGGCAGTTCAGAGTCAACGTCATTGCTGTGGGTCTGGAGTCACATGTAGCCAGACCAGATAAGGATGGCAGCTTCCTCCCCTAAAGGACATTAATGAACCAGAGGAGTTCTTCCTGACAATCGACAATTGACAATGGATTCACAGCCATCATTAGATTCTTAATTCCAGAATTCAAATTCCACCATCTGCCGTGGCAGGATTCGTACCCGGGTCACCAGAACGTTATCTGGGTCTCTGGATTAACAGTCCAGCGATAATACCACTAGGCCACCGCCTCCCCATATACCTAGTGTAGGGACGTGGATATCTTAGGGCAGCTCGAGTTAGGGTTAGCACTGCTGCCTCACAGCACGAGGGATCCGGGTTCGATTCCAGCCCCAGGCGCGTGGGGTTTCCTCCAGGTGCTCCGGTTTCCTCCCACAGTCCAAAGATATGCAGATTAGGTGGATTGGCCATGCTAAATTGCCCATAGTGTCCAGGTTACATGGAGTAGCCATGGGGAAAAGAGGGTTACAGGGATAGGGTAGGGATGGGTCTGGGTGGGCTGCTCTTCGGATGATCAGTGTGAACTTGATGGGTCGGATAGTGTGCTTCAACATTGTAGGGACTCCCTGATTCTGTTCTATGATTCTCTCTCTGCTGGAGGGTGTTTATTCTTGATGTGCTGCACTAGAGTGCTAGCTTAGATTATATCATCAGGTTGCTTTAAAACTGCAACTTTGAGAGTGCAGCACACCAGGCCACATTTGAATCGAAAGGGTTGTGTTAGCATTGCTCAGTTATTCTACACCAACCCCTCCAAATGCCAGAGGTGATGAAAACACACAGGATACCAGGTGAGAAAAAAAAAATTAGCTCAACAAACAGAGAAGTGTAATCTTGCAGGGAAAATAGGCAAATTGTTCTTGGTTTTAACCACTAACTTAGCCAAGAAAATCAAAACTCAGTCTAGCCTCAATAGGTAATCTGTAACTATCCAGCTAATGTACCATTTATGCAAGGATCTGCATCAGAAAGCTGCGCTGTATCAACATCCGAATGAGTGTACAGCTCGTAGTCTCAGTCACAAAGGCTGATGTTTAAATGTTGCACTATTGAAGGAGAATTTCTGTGCTCAGCTTGGGATTATGTTACAATGATTGAGTATTGTAGAAAGACCAGGGATCATCATTTAACTCACGCTAGGCATTACTGGATTCTAACTCTGGGGGAACCCTGCTCCAACCCCGTGCACAGACATCTCTCAAGTGAAACGCCCACAAATCATTTCTGCAAGTCTGTAAACGGAATAATTAATTTACAAGCTCTTTAGTTTACTCAATAATGTTAGCCCAATCCGCTCAGTGACAGCACAGAAAGAGACGCGATTACCTGCATTGGTGACTTGGCATAGTTGTGGTTATCAAGGAAAGCTGGAAGGCGTTGGATGACAGGGCTGGGAGCTGATGTGGGTCCATTCGTGCTGGACACTGCAGTTTTGGTTGGAGGCTTTGGTTTATTCGAAGGGCTGGACGTACAAACAGGATGATTTTGAGGTGTAGAGGTTTCACTGGAGCCTGGAAAAAGAAAATTCATGCTACACAATGTTCTCAATGCCAAAGTGGGATTTTTTTTTTCAGTCTGCCCATTATATCAACAACTACAGTGAGGAAATGCTCAAGTCCATGTGACTTTGGCTCAGAGAGGCGATAGTACCAACAACTGAGTCAGGATAAGATACTAACATTTCACATCAAAATAGAAGGGATAGCATGAAGAGGAGAGAGACTATACATAAGTGCAAATGGCACCATCTGCTTTACATGTCACTGAACAAAAATTGGTACCAAAACAACCTAGAAATATTCCTATAGAAATAGGAAAGATTTAATGATTAAATGAATATACCATTTGTGGTGTGCCTTGTGTGATGATTTAATGCTTACCACTCTGCAGGTTGTCCTGTCCAGGGAATGCCTTGTTGCTCTCTGGTTCAGGAGCAGGTTTGTTCAGGGCTTGCTTTGCTTCCTCCATGGCTTGAGCTTCCTGAGGCTTCTGCGTCTGGATCAACTCTGGCTGGGTGACACGGATCAGCTAGAAGAAGAAATTATAAGGTGCAGCTCAAAGAGTTACTGTGATAGGATACATCCTGTAGTGTGCATGAGAAAATAAAATGAAGCTTGTGGAGTAGACTGAAATTCAACCCAGGGAGAAACATGACCTATGGACTGAAATTAAAATAGATCTGGGGGGCATAAAGGAACGGGAATCTATAAGTAGCTCACACTCCTATAGTAGGGAAATATCTTTTTATGCAGGAAGGACCACTAATAACGCCATCCCATGTCAAATGCAGCAACTGCAAGACTCATCTGCTGTCCTCACTCTAGTCTAATACTATTGATCAAGGACAATTGTTGACAGCCCTATAACTTGCCTGATAGAGTTTGGATAAGTAAGGTGACAGAAGAATTACAAGCACAAAGTCCAATAAGGCTACTTAAAATCAAGTGGTATCTGGTAGAGAGCTGTGTCGAACAGTAAGAATTTAAAAGACATCCAGTCTCTCAATGACAGCACTGCTGCTTCTAAAGAGGCAATATTTTATTAAAATGAACTTGCATTTACACAGTGCCTCAGCTTCTCCTAACAGGATATCCCAAAATCCTTCACAACCAATTAACTCGATATGTAGTCAGCATTGTTAGAAATGCAAAAGTCAATTTATGCACAGTAACATTCCCAAAGCGCGAATGCATGGATCATGGTGGTTGAAGGAAGAATGTTGGTCAGGGCACTGTGAGAAGTCTTGCTCTCTTTCAAACAATGCTACTTGTTTTTTCACATCAACCCAAGCAGACGGATGGCTCTTCAGGATATTATTAAGCTAGAGAGGGTTCAGAAGAGATTTACCAGGACGTTGCCGGGTATGGAAGGTTTGAGTTATAAAGAAAGGCTGCATAGGTTGGGACTTTTTCCACTGGAGCATAGGAGGTTGAGAAGCCACCTGATAGAAGTTTATAAAATAATGAGAGGTACAGATAGAGTTAATAGAGGAAGGGTGACTGGACCCGAAAAGTTAACTCTGATATTTTCTTCACAGATGCGGCCAGACCTGCTGAGCTTTTCCAACAACTTTGTTTTTGTTTCTGATTTACAGAATCTGCAGTTCTTTTGGTTTTCCCTAGGACGGGGGATTTCAAGACGAGACAGCACATTTTTAAGGTGAGAGGAGGGAGATTTAAAAAAGCCATGACAGGCAAATTTTTTTTTTTTTTTTTTTTTTAAACAGAGGATCGTTCGCATGTGGAATGAACTTCCTGAGCAAGTGGTGGATATGGGTACAATTATAACATTTAAAAGACATTTGGATGGGTAAATGAATAGGAAAGGTTTGGAGGGATATGGGCCAGGAGCAGGCAGGTGGGACTGGTTTAGTTTAGGATAACAAGGTGTAGAGCTGGATGAACACAGCAGGCCAAGCAGCATCAGAGGAGCAGGAAGGCTGACGTTTCGGGCCTACACCCTTCTTCAGAAGTGTTTAGGATTTTAGTTTAGGATTATGTTCAGCATGGACTGATTGGACCAAAGGGTCTATTTATGTGCTGCGTGACTCTATGACTCTATAACTAAAATGCAGCACTCCAAATCATAGGTGGACTGACTGGCAGTGTACACAATGATGCCTCAGGTCACAGTGGATCTTAAATGGAGAAACAGTAATTCACAGCCTGCTCTGAAGGAGAACCACACCCTGACTTTTAACCTAGATCTTGCCTTGTGTTTGTCAATAATGTGACTCTGGTCCTACCTAACCAACATTATTGGAACAAGTTGTCAATTCTCATGACCTGATTCTGTCAGTTAGTACCTGTTGAAGGGCCTCCAGCACTGTTTGCCGGTTCATTTTCAGAAGGCTCAATTTCGTCTCGTACTTCATCCTCCGATCTGGCACTACTGCCATCAGGTTGAAACGGATGTCATGGTAAGGTTCTCTGGGACAAAACAAAAATTTCATTGCTAACACTAAATAATGTAATGAAACCATTTAGCACTTAAACTCAAGTTCTCATATGGAGACAGCACCGTGACTGCTGCCTGTCAAATGCTAGCGAAGAGAAACAGTAACTACTGAAAACTTATAAAACGATTAATGGCTCAGTAGGTTGTTATTCAGTGTCATTTCAAGACCATTAAACCAGGAATGTTAAAATATTGCATCCCAGATCCATGTTTAGTTAGTTGATCTCAGATGAAATGGTGGCAAGGGCATCATAATTAGTTCAGCACACTAGCAAAGGATTGGTGGGGAACACCAAAATAGAAAGGATAAGTGCTCCTGATCTTTATCATTTACAAATAAGGTATGACAGTGGAATGTTACTAGAATGGCAATGCTGAGATCAGAGCTACTAATCATAAGTGCAAGTCCAGAATTTTAAGTGGCAATGAAGCTAACAATTATTGCAAGAACCCACTTAGTGCTTTAATGTCTTCTACAAAAGCTAAACTGAATAACTATTTCTATAATATACTCTTGTCTGGTGAGCTATGAGTAGCATGGATCTAGTAATCAATCGCATTAACAAAATGCTAACAATAAAAAGTATCAATAAATGAGTCAGGGCTATTAATAACATTTCCTGAATAAAAAGTGACTGAATTAGCATAGATCATTACCCAGCTGTAGCCAGTCCTATTCGCTCCATTATAACTCGTCGTGCCTTGTCCGTCCACTCTTCATCTTCAGCCCAAGGCCCTGGAACAACAGAAAGTGTCACTTTTCAGCACAACACCGGCAGACTACATCAGAAACAAGATACATACACATCACAAATGTTGAAAATACTACAGGATCAAATGTTGTTTTGACAAAATACACCTTTTGTATAAAGAAACCTTGGTTCATTAAGCAGGGTGGGCTAAATCGCGAGATGTAATGACTACATGATGCTAACACTTGCAGACAGTAGGATGAAGAGATGATTGCAGGTATCACAGAACTCTGGAGTTTTGAGGTCCTGGGAACGAATGCATTTGAATAGATGATGCTCCACAAGCCTTGTTATCAACACAGCGAGTGTGAAGGAAATAGATCCTGTTTGCTCAGAGATTAGAAACAGCAAGGTAGCAATGCAAAAAGTACTGACAAAATAAAGGGAAAGGAAGTGTACATGATGGGTGGTGGGGAATTTCATTTGTCAAATGCTGAAACAAGACATTAGACTCATGTGATGGAGAATAGTTGGCAGAATTCCTGCTACAAGATGTTATCAGAATCAGAAAATTAATGCAGGGATTCAGTAACTGCTAAAAATTCATAACAATTTGCAACAGCCCTCAATGTTACTGTAGGTGACAGACTGAATATTTTAGTGGCTTGTAGTTACCCAATGTGCTAAAGCTTTCTAGACTAACAGAAGTTGATGCAGTCAAAACCAAAATGTATAAAAAGAAATGTAGCCATCCACACACCGCTCACGTGCCACCTCAGTGCTATCCTACCATGAATATACACTGTACTCAATTCTACAAATGGATTACATATTTATAAAGTTAGTACCACTTTGTATTAAAATTACATATGCACAACTTTCAGTTCCATCATAAACCCTACTTTTAAAATAAGTGCCTGAAAGTGAGTTTATCTATGCTGAATGAGGTACATCTTTCCTTACATTAGTCTTTGAATAAGAGATTATACAATTACAGAGCTCTATATATTCAGTTAAGTGGAGCTGGATGAAGGCATTCTCCAGAAGTTTGTGTACTGTAGCATAGTGACAATGTCACTGGACTGGTAATACAGAGGGTTCAGTTACATGCTGTGGGAACACAGGTTCAAATTCTATTAAGGCAGCTGGTGAAACTTAAATGAATAAATCTAGACTATAAACCTAGTTTCAATAATGGTGACCAAGAAACTGTTTGTTACAAAGCGAAATGTCCTTTAGGGAAGGAAATCTGTCACCGGGCCACCCTGGTCAGAGGGGCAGAGTTGCCTTGTTAGTAATAACTGAAATTAAATTGATAGCAAGAAGTGATATAGGGTCGGAAGCCATTGAATCTGTTCAGGCAGACTTGAGGAATCGCTAAGGGAAGAAACACCCTGATGGGAGTTATTACAGCACACCCCCACCTTTAAATCTGATTTCTCTCCACAGATGCTGCCACAGCTGAAATTTTTCCAGCAATTCCTAATTTGTATAACCTCTCCTCATACCTGGACTTTGGGGTTGTTATCATTCCATAAACCTACTTTGTACTCCCTCTATGGCCAATATATCCTTCCTGAGGTGTGATGCTCAGATCTGCTCTCTGTACTCCAACTAACTCCAGGGTTTTGACCCAGTGATACAGAAGGAATGGTGGTGTAGTTCCGAGTCAGGAAGTTCACCTCCAACCTACCATCAAGAGGTGGTGTTCCCATGAGCCTGGTGACTTTGCTCCTTTAGGTGACAGACATGCAGATTGGAAAGTGAAGGGGAAAATATGGCCTTAACTATCAGGACTAAAGACTGAATCACTAAATAGGTGTACAATATTAAAGGATAGATCCGCCACCAATTAAGGAAGTTGCATGGTTTTGCGACAGGGCATTCAATGCTAATGAAGGGCATGCCTTATGTCATTGATTCTATGATTCATAGAATCCCTACAGCGTGGAAACAGGCCATTCAGCCCATCAAGTTCACATCTACCCTCTGAACAACATCCCACGCAGACCTAGCCTCTTACTGTATCCCAGTAACTCTGTCTTTCCCATGGCTAACCCACCTAGCCTGCATATCCCTAGACACTACGGGCAATTTAGCATGGCCAATCCACCAAATCTGCACATCTTTGGACTGTGGGAGGAAACCACAGCACCTGGAGGAAACCCACGCAGACATGGGGAGAACGTGCAAACTCCACACAGACAGTTGCCCGAGGCTGGAATCGAACCTGTGTCCCTGGCACCGTGAGGCAACAGTGCTAACCACTGAGCCAGTGTGCTGCCCTGCATGTTGACATGCAAAACCATGCAGTGTGGTTCATACCATGATCGATGGGATAGGCTTTCAAACCATCCAGCTCAAAGAGGCGACCTTTAATGGGAACATAACTGACAAAATGAAAGGCCTCCATGGTCCGCACAGCACTGATTCCATTCTGTTTCTCCGGAAGATGCCGTGGCTCTGGCCTAGAGGGGCAAGTGAAAGAGATCATAAGTTGAGTTTCATGGAATGGCAGGGACATGAATCAGGATTTCAGCACCCTTCAAACCCCAACAACCCCCCCCCCCCCCCCCCTCATCCTCAGGTCGCAGTGCCATGCTACATATGCACTCACACACAGTGTACTGAGGCTAGCCAGTTATCTACTCATGGAAGGTCAAAATGGGAGGCAGCTGAGGCTCTGCACAAAAAACCAGGAATCGAGGAGAAATCAAGGAGTTCCTTATTCTACGTAAATATCTCAGAGAAAGATTATTCGGAATGGAACATACACTTCAATTCACATTCTACAAAGTCAACTTCCTCCAAGATAAAGTCTTCATTTTGCTGCATCAATTATGTGACTTAATTTAAACAATCGGATATTTCAACTCCTTTTAGGCACAAAATCAAATCTTAATCACAAATATTCGGTCAAATTTGACTGAAAGAAATTGAAAGATTTCCACAAGGACGTTACAACAGTGCTTTGGATGGTAGGAGGTAAGCACGCTTCTTTAGGGCAGGTCATGGGCTATGGTAAAGTATGCCAAATTCATTGTGTACCCTTTTGTAACATTTACTTAAAGACTCACCTCGTTTTGCTTTAGTCAGTCCTAAGCAACTATGTCAGTTCCAGCAGAGTGACCAAATGACTGTTACATTTTAGATTTTGAGACCATTACATCAGAGGTAAAGGATTTGGAGCAGAAAATGCTTTTTCAAACAAGCAATATTACTAAAAGGCAGTGAGACGAAGTTCAAATGAGCTAAGCTACAAAGTTTATCAAAGACTGTAAACAATAACAACTTGTTTGTCTGTCTCAATTAGTGAGTGCTTCTGATCTTTGTTTGGAGATTCCTGGTTCTTGCTCAGAGTAAGGATTTTCTGATACATACTCTCCACTCTGGTTGAGATCTTAGGTAGATAAATTAGAGGGGAGTGGACAGGCAGTCAGGTTTTAAACAGAAAGCTGCAATGACAAGCTTTCCACTGTTTCAGAAAGGTATGGGTGCAAGCTGCTCCCACCAAAATTTGGAAATATATTTATTATTCTGTATCATTACACTAAGGCAGATTGCACTGATTGAGTTATTTATCATAGCATAGCTACTGCTCAATATGTAGACTTGCTGTTTGGTGATATAAACATCTTACGAAGTTTATTCTTAAAATATCTTCAGTAAGACTGAAGAGACACATGCACAGGGATCTGTAAAATACATTATATTTAGTCCATATGTCAGTGTGGCTTTTAGCCGATAATTCAGAGGTTTTATAAGTTATGAATCTGTCACTCTGTGCCTCCTCAAGCAAATGAAAGTATCTGGAGAAGAGAGAGATTAACGAACAACGAGTCTTGACAAGCCTAAAGGATCAACTCAGTGAACCCTGTGGAGAGAGACTATTGAGCTGCCTTTCCAGTCTTTCTCTCTACCCATAACACCAATTTTATTTTGTGTCTGTATCTGTCTGCATGTGTGTGTAGGAGGAGTTTTATAAAAGGGCAAACATTTTTCAAACTAGCACAGCAATATGTCAATGGTTATAATTATTTATCTGTAGTTAAGATCTATTTATTTGAAATAAATTAATTCTAATTAACTGCAGAGACCTGGTCTGTGCCTTCTGTCACATGTAGAAGACAGATAAATTCGGGAATCTTTTATATAATGCGCCAGGAACATTCAATAATTATGTTCCTCTTCTGATGCCGCTGACCTTAGCTGTGGTAGGATAGGTGGTGTCAGTATATGACAGTTGTATGCAGCAAAGTAACCATTCTCATGTGAGTGAAGAAAGTAATCATTTCTACCATGGAGGGTACCCCATTAAACTTTCCCAGATCATGGTCATCAAGGCCATCTGGAGCACCACTGGCTTTCTCCAGTTAAGATCTGGTAAATCAGCACACAAGGCATGGGATCTCCTGCTCTGCGTCTTGCTGGGTAACTTACAAACTGAACCTCCCCTCCCTAAATTGCCTCCACCACACCACACCCCACAATGCCTTCAAAAAACAACTGAAAACTCGCATTTTCTCTTCCTTTCCTGATATTCTCTTCCAAATGTGTTTAGATTCCTTTCTAAAAGTGAGGAATGCATTTAGAAACTGAAGTGGTTAAGCCAAGAGGAAGTTATCAGCTCATACTTACAAAACTTGGATACTTTGCCATTCAGTTGCTGCTTTATTGTTATAGCTTTTATTATATGGTAAAAACAGGTTATGTCATCCTTTAGGTCTCTCTCTTTTTAAATAAATCCTTGCATCAGTGCATATTCTGCTATCCCAGGTTTGATTACAGAAAGAAGACAAAATCTTTAAAAACTTAGGAATTTAGTTACTGTAACATGGACTTGCTTTTTTAGACCAGGGGTATTCACCAGGTGGTTTTATTGGCATGGACCTGGTTAATCATTGCCAAGATTGGTTCTGAAATATCAAAACTGCGTTCCTGAGCACCCATGCGTAAAAACCATAGAGATCATCCAGAATTTTAAAATTGTATTTGAATTCATGTGTCACATTCCATCAAAGGCTGAAAAATAAATTGCATTCCTACCTGGCATGGCTGTTGTGTGCCTTTGCTAGTTCTGGAGCGTTGCCAATTGCATAGCCTTTACTCTGCGGAGCCAAAATGAACAGCTCTGGTCACTTGTGAGTTGACAATGAAAAACAGCGGCTTTCGGCTCAACCCAGAATGCCTGACCCTACTTCATTCACCTTGCCAGTTACACAAGCCCCATGTCGAACATCTAGCTTGCACTAACTGTTTGACGCCTCCCCTGGTTTTAGTCTTGTCAAAGTTCCGACTACTGCCAACTGTCACCAATACAAGTGACCTTTCTGAAAGTTAAGACTTGACAGGACATCTCAGCAAGATCTTTGACAATAGGGCTTGTGAACCTATCCCCATGACATGCACATTTACTTGCATACAGCACTGGAGAGCCATCAGGAACAACTGTCTGTTTTGTTGAATTACCCGCTCCCTGGCTCATGATGCTGAGGTCAACTGTGGCACCTTCAGCACCATAGTGGGTGAAGTTGGTTTGTATATCCCAGTATCACATCAGCTATTCAGAAATATATAAACAAGGGACTTTTTTTCACAATGATAAAACATGGTGCTTTTAAATAAGATAAATATGTCTCTTCCAGACATAGAGAATGATCAAGGACTGGGGCCAATTCTGGGTGCTGATCCTGTTGATGCCTGTTGTCTGTCTACACAGTATTGTGGTCTAATGGGATGTGACAAGTTAACAGGCTGCCTCTGTATTCACTAACCAATTAAGGACTATGAACGTGGGGACAATGAGTTTTAGTTCAATGAGAAGGCCCGCAGCACTGACCCACAGGCAACACTGCTGGGAAAGTGGGCATTGCTGAAGTTGTATTCCAGGCTGCAATTGAAAGCGAAGGAAGAAATTATAAGGGCTCTGACCCAATGTTTTACTTCATCTCTGGCCACAGGGGAAGTGCCAGAGACTGGAGGACAGTTAAAGTGGTTCCACTTTTCAAGAGGATTGGTGAAGATAAACCAGAGAATTACAGACCAGCCAGTCTCATATCAGTGGTAGGGAAACTGTTGCAGAAAATTCTGAATGAGAAAATTAACCTCCACGTGGACAGGCAAGGTTTGAATAGGGTTAATCAGCATGGCTTTGTCAGAGGGAGGTCATTCCTAACAAATTTGATAGGATTTTTCGAGGAGGTGGTCAAGTGTGTGGATAAAGGTAGTGCAGTTGATGTGGTTTATGTGGATTTCAGCAAAACCTTTGACAAGGTCCCACATGGGAGACTGATAAAGAGCTAAAATCTAATGGGATCCAGGGTAACTTGGCAAGTTGGATTCAAATTAACTGAATGGAAGGAATCAGAGAGTGCTAGCAGATGGCTGTTTTTGTGACTGGAGGCTGGTGACCAGTGGCACATCACAGGGATCAGTGCTGGGTCCCTTATAGTTTGTATATTCATAAACAATATAGATGAAAATGTGAAGAGATTATAAGTAAATCTGCAGGGAACACAGAGATATAGATGGGTTGGCCAGATGGGCAGATCAACGGCAGATGGAATTTAACCCTGAAATGTGACAGGTAACTTTGGAAGCAGTAACAAGACAAGGGAGTACTCAATGTATAGCAGAACACCAGGAAGCTCAGAGGAACAGATGGAAATTGTCAATTGATCCCTGAAGATAGTAGGTCAGGTTAATAGGATGGTTAAGAAGGCATATGGGACACTTGGCTTTATCAGTCATGGCATAAATTATAAGAGCAGGGAGGTTATGTTAGAGCTGCACAGTACTTTGGTTAGGCTACATTGTGTGCCATTCTGCACACGGTGGCTCAGTGGATAGCACTGCTACCTTACAGCTCCAGGGACCCGGGTTCGATTCCACCCTTGGGTGACTGTCTGTGTGGAGTGTGCACATTCTCCCTGTGTCTGTGTGGGTTTCCTCCGGGTGCTCCAGTTTCCTCCCACAGTCCAAAGATGTGCAGGCTAGGTGGATTGGCCATGTTAAATTGCTTGTAGTGTTCAGGGATGTGGAGATTAGGGGGATGGATCTGGGTGGGATGCTCTGGGGGTCAGTGTGGACTTGTTGGGCCCAAGGGCCTGTTTCCACACTGTAGGGATTCTATGATTAGAGGAAGCATGTGAATACACTAGAGGAATGTCTTGAGGTTGGTTGGCTCGCCGAGCTGGTTTGTTGTTCCACAGACGTTTCGTTACCGTGCTTGGTAACATCCTCAGTGCAGCCTCTGATGAAGCGTCGGTGTGTTTTCCCGCCTGGTTTTTAGACTCTGGGGTCCGTTGCGATGGATTACCTCACTTCCGGGTTTCCTCCGTAGTGGAATGTATATGGGGTTGAGTTCAATGTGTTTATTAATAGCACGCTTCGTGGAGTGCCATGCTTCCAGGAATTCTCGTGCTTGTCTCTGCCTAGCCTGTCCCAGGATCTTGGTGTTGTCCCAGTCGAAGTCGTGCTTCTCCTTGTCCATGTGGATTGAGATGAGTGAGTATTGGTCGTGTCTTTTTGTAGCCAGTTGGTGTTCATGTACTCTTGTTAGTTTCCTTCCTGTTTGTCCGATGTAGTGTTTCTCGCAGTATCTGCAGGGGATCTTGTAGATGACATTGCTCCTGTCCATGGCGGGGAGTGGGTCTTTAGTTCGGGTGAGCGCTTGTCGTAGGGTTGATGTGGGCTTGTGTGCCACTCTGATGCCCAGCAGTCGTAGAAGTCTTGTGGCGAGTTCTGACGTGCTCCTGATGTAGGGTAATGTGATGAGTGTGTCGGGGCGTGTAGAATCTTTCTGATGCTGTGCCTGTAGGCATCTCCTGACCCAGTTCTTTGGATATCCATTATCCTTGAACACTTGGAAGAGGTATTCCTCCTCCTCTTGGCGTAGTTCCATGTTGTTGCCCTTTTTAAATAGTGTTCGCACTAACACACTGCAGCAACATGGAACTACGCCAAGAGGAGGGGGAATACCTCTTAAGGATAATGGATATCCAAAGAACTGGGTCAGGAGATGCCTACAGGAACAGCATCAGAAAGATTCTACACGCCCCGACACGCTCATCACACTACCCTACATCAGGAACACGTCAGAACTCGCCACAAGGCTTCTACAACCGCTGGGCATCAGAGTGGCACACAAACCCACATCAACCCTACGACAAGCGCTCACTCGAACTAAAGACCCACTCCCCGCCATGGACAGGACCAATGTCATCTACAAGATCCCCTGCAGAGACTGCGAGAAACACTACATCAGACAAACAGGAAGGAAACTAACAACAAGAGTACATGAACACCAACTGGCTACAAAAAGACACGACCAATACTCACTCATCTCAATCCACATGGACAAGGAGAAGCACGACTTCGACTGGGACAACACCAAGATCCTGGGACAGGCTAGGCAGAGACAAGCACGAGAATTCCTGGAAGCGTGGCACTCTACGAAGCGTGCTATTAATAAACACATTGAACTCAACCCCATATACATTCCACTACGGAGGAAACCTGGAAGTGAGGCAATCCATCGCAACGGACCCCAGAGTTTAAAAAAGCCAGGCGGGAAAACATACCAACGCTTCATCAGAGGCTGCACTGAGGATGTTACCAAGCACGGTAATGAAACGTCTGCGGAACAACAAACCAGCTCGGCGAGCCAACCAACCGCAACACCCACAACTCGAGCTACAAATCTACTCCAAAACCTTATAGAGGAATGTCTGTTCTGAGGAAGGGTCACCGGACCGGAAACGTTAATTCTGTTTTTTCCTTCACAGATGCTGCCAGACCCTGCTGGGCTTTCCCAGCAACTTCTGTTTTTTGTTCCTGATTTACAGCATCCACAGTTCTTTTGGTTTTGAGATTCACTAGATTGCTGTCTGGGATGGAGCAGTTTAGCTATGAAGAGGAGTTGGATAAGTTCGGGTTGTCTTCTTTGGATCAGAGAAAGCTAAGGTGGGACATCATAGAGGTTAATAAAATTATGAGGGGTATGGACAGAGTGGATAGGAAGAAGTTGTTCTCCTTAGTTGAAGGGTCAATAATGAGGGGGCATAATTTTAAGTTGAAAGGCAGGAAGTTTCAGGGGGATTTGAGGAAATATTTTTTCATCCAGAGGGTGGGTGGGGGGAGGGTGGGAAGAGTCTGGAATGCACTGCCTGCGAGGATGGGAAAGAGGCAGAAAGCCTCACTACTCTTTAAGAAGTACATGGATAAGCAGTTGAAATATCATAACATTCAAAGCTATGGGCCAAGTGTTGGAAAGTGGAATTACTGTAGATAGATATAACACAGTGTGGAGCTGGAGGAACACAGCAGGTCAGGCAGCATCAGAGGAGTAGGAAAGCTGATGTTTCGGGTTGGGGCCCTTCTTCAGAAATGGCAGAAATACTGTAGATCGAAGATTGGTTTGTTTTTGTTGGTGAAAATACAATGGGCTGAAGGCCCTATTCTGTGCTATATGACTCTATGAAGGAGGTAAGTGACTGTGAAAACTCTTCAAAATGAACGTGCTCTCAGACAGCTGTTAAGCAAGTTAAATCCAATGGCAGTCCACCTCTGGGAAACTTGCCTGGAGATGGAGCAGCGATAGGGAGCCATGCCAACTGGGGTTTTGTGGTACTTACACAGCATCCCCTGCCACCAAACAAAAGGGAAGATTTTGCCTCCAGTATTGAGACACTCATATGGAACTGAGCTGGAGTATGGCTCATAGCATGTGCCCTGGGGGTTCGTATTGCATTCTTACAGTAAGTAGAAACCAACTATTTTTCCAAAGAAGAAATGAAAAATCCTAGAATTTGCAAAGAGGTATGAAAGTATTCAGTGCATAGAAAAATGCACCATTAATCATAGGTAGTTTTTCATTTAGTTTGGGAAAACTGAGGCTACAGCGGCCTTGGCGGCTTCATAAAAATATTGTGGCTACACTGAACAGTGAAGGATTTATTTGTAAATAGCTGCTTCTTGAATGAGCAGATTCAAGGGATAGTCAGTTCTGCATTTTTACGGTGGCTCTTAAAGTCACTGCCAACAACTCAAGAAATCAAAGCACTTTCAGCCCAATATGTGACATTCTCAAGGTAAATCCATACCTCTGGGCTGAAACCTTTGGTAAAGTCCTTCATCCGGCTGAGGGTGGGACCCAACTCCACATTGTCACAGTTCAAGAGGACGCTGAGCAAAGCGTGCGTCGCACACGAGTTTGGAATCAGCTTTTGAGACAAAATCAAAAAAATGTAATTAGATTGCTGTGCACTTGAAGCAACTTGAATTAATCAGGATCAGTCAGCACAGGTTGCTAAAACATAGGACATGTTAGGCATACCTTACAGAATTCTTCAAGGCAACAACTGAAGGTAGATAAACAAGATGCAGAGGTTTTTGTTTATATGGATTTGCAAAAGCTACTTCCTCAGAGATTTGGGGCACATGGAAATGTATGTAATATGGCGAGGTAGACAGAGAATTGATTGAAGGGTAGAAGGCAAAAGTCTGGCTGAATGTGGAGTGTGGAATTCCAAGCAGTCTGTTTAAGGACTGTTTTTATTTATACAAGCTACATACATGGGCTGGACATTGAAATTAGTGAAACAATATAAAGATCTGTTAGTGCCATAAAGAATTGGTAATGATAACTGAGGGAAGCATGACAAATTAAGTCAAAGATAGTGAAAAAAACAGCAGAGGGAAAGACCTAAGCAGACAGGGATTCTAAATGGAGTCCAGGAACAGAAGAGCCTTGATATGCAGATACATGGGTCATCAAGCGGTGGTGCCACTAACAGAAGGATAGATTTTGTCACTTTACGAAGGGTAGAAAATGAATAGAAAAGGTGCAAAATAGACTGGTTGAGGTGAGACTGGGAACAGAGAATAACCATTATTAGGACAATCTTAAATTGGTGTGTTATTTTCACTGAGTCTAAAGGAAGTTACAGTTATTACATAGAAAATACAACAGGAACAAGTCGCTTTGTAAATCCAGTCCACCTTGGCATTTATCTTTCACACAAAGAGTATTCCAAATTCTTCTGTGCACCCTTTTCCTCTTATCCAATAATTCTCTTCTCCTACAAATACCTACTTGCCACAATTAAAATGCTAACAGGGTCAGTCACTGATTCTGTCAGTGCATCCCACAGCAGGATTATCATATTAATCAGCCTCTTCACAGGATATGGGCATCTCTGGCCAAACCAGCAATTTATTACCTATCCCTAACTGTCCTTTAGTCTCTTTAAGATGTTGAGAGGGTTAATAGTGATAGGATAAGACCATAAGAAAGACCATAGTAAACAGGAACAGGATTAGGCCATTCAGTCCCTCCAGCCTGCCCCGTCATTCAATAGAATCATAGCTGATCCGACATTCTTCACCTCCACTTTATTGCCCTATCCCTATTACTCTTGATTCCCTTGCTGATCAAGAATCCATCTATCTTAGCGTTAAATATACACAAGGACTCCAGCCCCATCACTCTCAATCCTCTGAGAGAAGAAATTTCTCCCCATCTCAGCCTTGAATTGGCACCCATTAATTCTGAGACTACACCCTCTGGTCCTAGTCTGTGAGGGGAAACATCCTCTCAGCATTTACTCTGTAAAGCCTCTTGAAAATCCAATATGTTTCAATGAGATCAACTCTTATTCTTCCAAATTCCAGTGAGTAGAGTCCCAAGCTATTTAACTCTTTCTCATCAGACAATTCCTCCATCCCAGGGATCATTCTAACGAACCTTCTCTGAACTGCCTCTGATGAAATAATATCTTTCCTTAAATTAGGGGACCAAAACTGCCCACAGTGCTCCAGATGTGGTCTCACCTATACCTTGCAGAGTTGCAGTCAGACTTCCTAACTCTTTATCACAGAATCCCTACTGTGTGGAAGCAGGCCATTCAGCCCATTGAGTCCACACCAACCCTCCGAAGAGCATCCCACCCAGATCCACCCCCTAACCCTATCCCTGCATTTCGCACCCTAGGTACTATAGGCAATTTAGCATGGCCAATCCACCTAACCAGCACATTTTTGGACTGTGGGAGAAAACCAGAGCACCCAGAGGGAGAATGTGCAAACTCCACACAGACAGTTGCCTGAGGCTGGAATTGAAACCGGGTCCCTGACACTGTGAGGCATCAGTGCTAACTCAATGAGCCACTGTGCTACCTCTTATACTCAATCGCTGCTACACAAATATCCACAAGTTCCCTTACGTTGCAGCCTTCTACAACTTTTCTCCATTTAAATAACATTCTGTTCTTTTGTTCGGCCTTCCAAAATGAACAATTTCATATTTTCCCACATTATACTGCATTTGCCAACTTTTTGCCCACTTAATTAAACTATCAATATCTCTCTGTAAACTGTGTCTCATAGCTTGCCTTTCCAACTATGTTAATGCCATCTGCAAATTTGGCTATATTTGCGTTCCAGCACTAAACCCTGTAGAACCCCACTAGTCACAGTTCACCAATTTGAAAAGAACCCCTTATCCACCCTTGCCGTTTCCGGCCAGTGGTCAATTCTCTATCCAAGCTGATGTACTACATACAACACCATGGCCTCTTATGACTTTACCTTTTCAGAGGTCCTTACTGAATGCCTTTTGGAAGATTAAATACAACACCTCTTCTGATTCCCCTCTATCCACACTTGTTGAAGCTTCCTCGAAAAATTCTAACAAAATACTCAGATTATGATTTTCCAAATTTTCTGCTCTAACTTCCTTCACAATTGATTCTGATACTTTTCCAACACTTGGTGTTAAGCTTATTGGTCTATGTAACCTGCTTTTCACCCGTGATAGGATTTGAATAGGAGTGTCACATTGGCAAGTTTCTAATCTTCTCCAGAATCCAAGGATTTTTGGAAAACTACAACCAAAGCACCCACAATCTCTGTGGCTATCCCTTTTAGGATCCTAGGATGTAAGCCATCAGGGCCAGGAGACATAACTCCCTTCAGCTCCATTAGTTTATTAAATACCACTTCTCTAGTAATGGTGATGGTATTTAATTCCTCCCCTGTACTCTTCAATATTATGATGTTCGAAGTGTCTTCTACTGTAAAGAATGATGCAAAATATCTTTTAAACTCCTCTGCCATTTCCTGGTTCCATATTCCTACTGTTAACGAGAAGTTAACCAAAGGACATAAATGTCAAAATAAAGCTAGAAAATAGGCATGTTTAGGATATGAAATTCTCAGCCAGAAATCTTTGCTGATGCAGAAACAGAAACAGAAACAGAAGTTGCTGAAAAAGCTCAACAGGTCTGGCAGCATCCGTGAAGAAAAAAAATCAGAGTTAAAATCACAGTCTTCCTATAGTGTGGTGAACTGAACTGCACACAGTCCTCTAGCTGCGATATTTTGCATCATTCTTTACAGTAGAAGACACTTCGAACATCATAATATTGAAGAGCTAACTAACTTTATAAACAGCTCCATCATAACCTTCTTGCACAATGTTCAGCATCATTCGTGACTCCTCAGATACTGAAGGAGTCCATGTTCTAGGTTTGGGCTGACAAGTGGCAAGTAACATTCGTGCCACACAAATGTCAGGCAAAGACCATCTCCAATAAAAGACGATCTAACCATCGCCCTTGACATTCAATGGTATTATCATCACTGAATCCCCTACTATCAACATCCTTGGGGGGGGTTACCATTGACCAGAAACTCAACTGGAGACACCATATAAATGTATTGGCTGCAAGAACAGGTCAGTGGCTAGGAATACAGCAAGTAACTCAGCTCCTGACTCCCAAAAGGCTGTTCACCATCTACAAGGAACAAGTCAGGAGTGTGATGGAATACTCCCCACTTGCCTGGATGAGTGCAGCTCCAACAACACTCAAGGAGTTTGACACCAAACGGGACAAAACAGCCCACTTGAATGGCACCACATCCACAAGTATCCACTCCCTCCACCACTGACACTTAGTAGCAGCAGTGTGTACTATCCACAAGACGCACAGCAGAAATTCACCAATAGATCCTTAGACTGCACCTTCCAAACCCATGACCGCTTTAGTCTTGAAGGACATGGCAGCACAAGTTCCCTTCAAGCCACTCACCATCCCGACTTGGAAATATAGCACCGTTCCTTCATGGTCACGGTGTCAAAATCCTGGAACTTACAGCACGTTGACAGCAAGGGTTCAAGAAGGCAGCTCACCACCACCTTCTCGAGGGCAACTAAGGACAGGCAATAAATGCAGGTCAGCCAGTGATGCCTGGGTCCCATGAGTGATTTTAAAAATGTTCAGGAGCTACTATATTGTAATGAATGCTGCATCAATTGTTAAATTTAAATCTGGATTTATGCAGTAAACTGTCTGCTTGAAATATAAACAAATGGACAAGGAGCAGGAATAGACCATTCAGCTTCTTGAGTCTGCTCCACCATTCAACAAGATCATGGCTGATCTAAGTGCAACTTTAAATTCACTTTCCACCCAACCCTGATCATCTTTTACCTCTTGCTTACCAAGAATCTATACACCTCTGTCTTAAAAGTTTTCAAACTCTGCTTTCATGCCTTTTCAGGATGAGGATTCCAAAGACTCATGACTCCCTGTGAGAAAACTTCTTGCCTCAAGTCTGTTTTTTGGGTAACCCCTTATTTTTAGATGGTAAAAAAATGTTCCAGTTTTGTGCATAGCCAATGGGAATACATTAGCTGTGTCGTCACCAGTGTTAACGGTGGTGACTTTTTTCTGTGTGGAAGTTTGTGTTGTTATTTATAAGAAAAAGTTGCCAATTTGTGCCTGTGACTTGTGCCAATTTACATTCTGTGGTGTCTATGAAATTAATGTTTTCCTTGTGTGTTGTGGCTTTTAGGTGTAATAGAATGGTGGTGATTACAGAGGATATTAACAAATTCTTCTAATTCTGCCCCGAGTGTCCAAATACCCCATATGTCAACACAAACACAGAAGGTGTTTTTAATGTGTGATAGCATCATGTAATAAATGTCATAGTGAGACTGAAAAAGCAACTCCTAATCCCAAAATGTAGCCCCTGAACATCAAATTCTCAAGGAACAAACTTTTAAAAATAAAAACCAGGGTTGAAGCTAACAACTTTCAAAATAGAACGGGGATAAATACGTGAAAAGGAAATGGAAACATCAATGGGAGTGTGACTAGATCGGTTTCAGAGAGAAAAAATGTGCCAAAATGGCATTACATTATGCTTTATGACTCTATAATTCAGACTATCCTGCCATCCTGACACACACAGCATTGGAAATGTCAGAGCTTACCTGGTGAGCAAAGAACATGTCATTAACAATTTCCTCATCGATTACTGACGTCTCATCCACCAGGGGTGTCACCTTGCGCCGTGATCTTCGCTCTTCAATCCATTTAAACAGGAAGATAAATCCATACACTGGGCTGAACATAAGACAGTAGGAGCAATGTGAGGCAGCACATTTGGTATCACATTAACAGTTATATGTATACACTCTAACAGAGAAAAACATTTTGAAAGGTATTACGGAGGTATAATCAGACAAACATTGACTGGCCACAAAAGGACAAACTGGAAAATGCAACCAAAAACGTGTACGAAAAGCATCGGGCTTCAGTGAGGCCGAGAATTAAAAAGAGTTAAAGACAGAATTCTATAGTTCAGGGTCCAGAGGCTGAAGGTATAGCTGCTGAATTGGGACAAAGGAAGGAGAAAACTTATAGAGATGTGTTGTAATGCTATTAAGCACTATGAAGAGATTTAAATATAAAGATAAGAATTTTAAATTGGGGTTGTTGAGAGCCTGTGTGCAGGACAAGATCTTGGGTCATCAGAATGTGGTGCGAATTAGAACAGAGATAGCACAGTTTTGGGAAATTTACAGACTTTGCAGGACGATCAGTCACCAAAGGTGCATTGGAATAATTGAATCTGAAACACCAGCTATATATTAAAGAATCGTGTAGTATTTTATTACCAAGTCACTCGTTTGCGCATTGCTTACATATGCAATGCAACAAAGCACAGGGTAGATAGAATCATCACACAGATTGATATTTAACATATACATTAAGCTCCTTCCAATGGAGCTGCGTTGCGATGCAACATAACTGAGGGTTCCCTTTGTTCCATAATGTATTGTTTATGGTTCAGCAGCCTGCACAAATTCTCAAATATGTAGTTCTTCAAATGCTGTAATTGCAACTTTCAAGTAACTCTGCCGGGCCAAACATGATGGGAGAGCACTAATAAGGTTGACAGACTCATATGACTTGGATCAAATGACAAACCAAAACTGAATACCTCCGGTGGCATCTCGGGCCCAGCAGTTGGCAGTGATCAGGGAATTCCAAACAACAGGAATCTAATTGACTCTGATAACAGTGGAATTCTTTATTAAACAGTTTATGTATAGTTTCGTTCTCACCACGGTCAGTGACTATGTAAGCAGATGCTAAGCTCATCTCTGACTTGAGTGAAATGAACATGGAATCTGAAGACATCTACACTTTGCAGTCTAAGTTATCACTTGTTTTATTAAGTGTATTGGTACTGAAATTCCCCAGGGGAAAACAAATCACACCACATGTGTACCGATACAGTTTTATATTGTGTTGCATATAGCTGCAATAGCTTAGTAGTTATTCTTACTAAACCAGTAATCCCTAGAGAAAGTAAGAACTGCCGATGCTGGAGTCAGGGATAACACAGTGTGGAACTGGAGGAACACAGCAGGCCAGGCAGCTTCAGAGGAGCAGGAAAGTTGACGTTTTGAGTTGGAATCCTTCTTCAGAAAATGTCAACTTTCCTGCTCCTCTGATGCTGCCTGGCCTGCTGCGCTCCTCCAGCTCCACACTGTGTTATCTCTAGAGAAAGTGCTTGTCACAATGGATCATCATGGCAGCTTGAGAATTCGAAATCACAAAAAAAAACAGAAAATCTTGGTGTGAAAAGTGATTATGAAGCTTTCAGATTGTTGTGAAAACCCAAATGGTTCAGTAATATCCCATCAGGAATGAAATATGCAACCCTTACTGGTCTGCAACAAATACGGACATGCAACTTACTAGCATCAATTGCCCTCTGAAGTGGTTCAACCTAGAGCCACTCAGATAAATAAAGAACAAAGAACAAAGAACAATACAGCACAGGAACAAGCCCTTCAGCCGTCGAAGCCTGTGCCGACACATTTTGCCTTTCTATTCCAGAACTGTTTTCACTTACAGGATCCGTATCCCTCTATTCCCTTTCTATTCGTGTATTTGTTCAGGTAGTTTTTGAATGCTGCTCTTATGCCTGCTTCTGCCACCTCCTCTGCCAGAGCTTTCCAGGCACTTACAACCCTTTGCGTAAAAAATCTGCCTTGCACATCTCTTTTAAACTCCCTTCACCCTTCCTTGCACCTTGAACCTGTGTCCCCAAGCATTGACCCCTCCACCCTGGGAAAAAGCCTCACACATTCCACTCTATCCATGCCATTCACAATCTTATAACCTTCTATCAGGTCACCCCTCAACCTCCTGTGTTCCAGTGAAAACAATCCCAGTCTATCCAACTTTTCTTCATAGCTAAAATCCCCCATACCAGGCAACATCCTGGTAAACCTTTTCTGCACCCTCTCCAAAGCATCCACATCCTTCTCGAGTATTGTGGTGACCAGAACTGTACGCAACATTCCAAGTGTGGCCTAACTAAAGTTCTATAAAGTTGCAGCATAACTTGCCTATCCTTGTACTCAATGCCTCTTCCAATGAAGGCAAGCATACCATAGGTTCCTTTTTTACTACTTTATCTACCTGCACTGCCACCTTCAGTGATCTATGGACCTACACGTCCAGATCTCTTTGCATTTCAATACAATACTCCTAAGGATTCTGCCATTCACTGTCTAATTTCCGCCTGTACTTGACCTTCCAAAATGCATCACCTCACATTTGTCTGGATTAAACACAATCTACCATTTTTCTGCCCATGCCTCCCACTGACCTATAACCTGCTGTATCCTCTAATAAGCCTCCTCACTATCCACAACTCCATTTTGTATTGCCTGCAAACTTACTAATTAGACCAGCCATGTTTTCCTCTAAATCATATATGCAGCCCACGAACAGCAGAGGTCCCAGCACTGATCCCTGCGGAACACCACTAGTTGCAACCCTACATTCTGAAAAGCATCCTTCCATTGCTACCCCGTCTCCTATGACTAAGCCAGTTCTGTACCCACCCTGCCAGCTCATCCCTGATACCATGTGACTTCACCTTTTGTACCAGTCTGCCATGAGAGACCTTGTCAAAGGCTTTACTGAAGTCCATGTAGATAACAACCATTTTTCTCTCATCAATCCTCTTCGTCACTTCCTCAAAAAACCTCGATCAAGTTAGTGTGGCATGACCTCCCCTGCACAAAACCAGGGTGTCTATAGTTAAAAATTCCATTTGCTTATAAATGCGTATAGGTTTTGTCACTGAGAACCTTTTACAATAATTTCCCTACCACCGACGTGAGGTTTACAGACCTGTAATTTCCTAGATTATCCCTGTTACCCTTCTTAAACAACGGGACAACACTGGCTATTCCCCAGTCCTCTGGGACCTCACCTGTGGCCAAACAGGATACAAAGATGTCTGTCAATGCTCCAGCAATTTGTTCTCTTGCCTCCCTCAATATTCTGGGATAGATCATATCAGGACCTGGGGACTTATCTACCTTAATACTTTTTAAGATGCACAACACCTCTTCCTTTTTAATAGCAACTTGGCTCAGAAACTTGACACTCCCTTCCCTGAGATCATCCTCCACCAATTCCTTCTCTTTGGCGAGTACCAACACAAAGTATTCATTTAGGATCTCACCTCCCTCTTCTGGCTCCATACATAGATTTCCTCCTTTGTCCTTGAGTGGGCCATCCCTTTCCCTGGCTACCCTCTTGCTTTTTATAGAGGTATAGAAAGTCTTGGAGTTCTCCCTAATCCTGTTTGCTAATGGTTTTTCATAACCCCTGGCTTTTCATAAGCCCCTTTAGTCCTTCTAATTCCCTGTTTAAGTTTTTTTCCTACTTTCCTTATATATTTCAAAGGCTTTGTCAGTTTCCATCCTCCTAGATCTTATGTATGCTTCCTTTTTCTTTATGACCAAGGTCATAACATCCCTGGTCATCCAAGGTTCATGTAACTTGCCATACCTACCCTTCATTCTCGCAGGAACATGCTGCTCCTGAACTCTTATCAACGGCTATTTGAAATACTCCTACGTGTCTAAAGTGGATTTACTCTTAAACAGCTACCTCCAATCAAAATTCTCCAATTCCTGCACTATATATTTACAATGACAATGCAGACTGCATTGCTTCAAGGAGAAGGCCCTCCATAATCATTTCAACAACAGATCTAGAATCTACTGCAAACAAGGAAACCGTTCTGCCCATCAGGTTCGTACCAGCTCTTTGCAAGAGTTCTATGATTATAGAGTCATAAGAGACGAATAGCACAGAAACAGACCTTTTGGTCCAATTTGTCCGTGCTGACCAGACATCCCAATCTGATCTAGTCCCATTCGCCAGCATTTGGCCCATGTCCTTGTAAACCTTTTCTATTCATGTACCCATCCAGATGCCTTTTAAATGCTGCAATTGTACCCACTTCCACCACATCCTCTGGCAGCTCCGTCACCACTCATGCACCAATTTCTAAGTCAAAAAGTTACCACTCAGGTCCTTTTTAAATCTTTTCCCTCTCAACTTAAACCTATGCCCTCTAGCTTTGGACTCCTATACCCAAGAAAAAATGGCCTTGGCTATTCATACTATCCATGCCCCTCATGATTTTATAAATCTCCATAAGGTCACCCCCTCAGCTTCCGACACTCCAGGGAAGAAAGCCCCAGCACATCCAGTCTCTCTCTATAATACAAACCCTCCAGTCAAGGCAACATCTTTGTAAATATTTTCTGCACCCTCTCAAATTTAACAACATCCTTCCTATAGCAGGGCAACCAGAATTGAATGCAATATTCCAAAAGTGGCCTCTCCAATGTCCTTTACAGCCGCAACGTGATGTCCCAACTCCGATACTCAACAATCTGACCAATGAAGGAAAGTGTGCCAAACGCCTTCTTCACCAACCTGTCTATCTGCGACTCCACTTCCAAGAACTGAAGCTCCTCCTGCATCCCTAGGTCTCTTTATTCGGCTAACACTCCCCAACGCCCTACCATTAACTGTACAAGTCCTGTTTTACCTTACCAAAATGCAACAGCGCACAATTATCTAAATTAAACTCCATCTGCCAGTCCTCAGCTCATTGGCCTATCTGATCAAGGTCCCATTGTACTCTGAGATAATCTTCTTCATTGTCCACTACACCACCAATTCTGGTGTCCCCTGCAAACTTACAAACCATGTTTCCCATATTCACATCCAAATCATTTGTATAAATGATGAAAAGCAGTGGACCTAGCACCAATTCTTGTGGCACACCTTTGGTCACAGGGCTCCAATGTGAAAAGCAACCATCTACCACCACATTTTGTCTCACACTTTCAAGCCAATTTTACATTCAATTGGTCAGCTCGCCCGGATCCCATGTGATCTAACCTTACTAACCAGTCTACCACGTGAAGCCTTATTGAATTAGTCCCGCTTTCCTGTTCTTCTCTCATGGCCATCAAGCTTTTATCCTAATGCCCTTTGGAAATGACTACTGAATCTACTCCCATTCAGATAGCGCATTTCTGAAGACAATATTTCATTGTATAGGATGATTTCCTTGTGTCATCTCCATTCATTTGCTAATTATCTTTAATCTGTGCCTTTCTGCTACTGGAGGCAGAGTCAATAAAGAGAAACTATTAAAACTATTCATGACGTTGAACACCTCTGTCAAATTTATCCTGAACCATCTCAACTGAGAAGGCGCAGTTTCTCGGGTCTCTCTGGGTAACTGCAGACTCTCATCACATTATCACTCTAGCATCTCCATCACACTCTCTAAGGCCTTGACATCCTTCAGAAAGTGCGGTGGCCAGAATTGGGCACAATATCCAACTAAGGTCTAATCTGTGATTTTTAAAGGTTTGGATTGATCTTTTTGATCTTGTACTCTATGGCTTTATTTCTAAAAGTCAAAAATCCCCAAAATGTTTTTTTTTAAAATGGCGTTCTCAACTTATCCTGAAATGTTCAAATATAATGTACATAAAAAAAAAGGAACAAGGGTAGGCTATTCAATCCTTTGAACCTGCTTGGCATTTTAATAAAAACATCTCTGTTCTGACTGTAACCTTGAATCCATGTTCCTGCCTATACCTGATAACCTTGCTTACCCACATCTGCCTTAGAAAATATTCAAAAACCCTGCTTCCAATGCCTTTTCAGGAAGAGTTCCAAAGACTTATGACCCTCTTTTACGTTCTAATTCTGCCTCCCAAAAGTGACGTCTTTCCTTTGTAATTTCTCATCTCTACCAAGCTGTTTCCAAATCCTGGCTTCCTGAACTCAGTTCATCCCTCTCAATTGTATTAATACCACCTTTAACTAGAAGAGCCACTCCTCCATCCCTCCTAGCTTCCTGCCCTTTCAAAAAGTCCTGTCCCGGTCAATGTTCAGGTACCAATCCATGTTATCCTGCAATGTCTTTGTAATGAGTACTAAATCGCCTTCATTCATTTCTATTTGCGCCCATTCTCCCTGCACTCTATTTGAAATGCTGCACTAAGTGCGGAATAAATGTTGCACTCACATCACAATTTTTTAAAGGCACAGTTACGCAACTATGACTAGAATTATATATTTCAAATGGCGCACCTGGATGGACAGAATCTGCTAACTGTGCCAGTACACCTGACAACAGAAAATGGCACATCAGGTATCTAATTCCGCCTGACAAAACTGTTGTGCCAATCCACTTTGCAAGAAATACACCACTTATCAGGCACACCTTCCTCATGCTCTCACAGGATAATGAACATACAGGAACCACCTTTTAAAGCATATCACTCTGTCAGTCCCACAAGACATTACCAAGGAGAGGTAAACCATTATCCAGGTTGGTGAAACCAGAGTCTGTGTAAAATCTATAGCCTGGAAAGGTTCTAGACCTCTCGACTAAACCTCATGAAGCTCAGCTTCTTAAATCCCAGCGGCACTCAATCCCTCAAGTCGTACAGACAATTATTTTCTGAGACATGTCAAAACAGAAGAAGGAAGTTATAATGTTGGTTAAACATTTGCCAAAGTTTTAGCTGGCACACTGGCTCCAAGTCAAATGGACTTCACACTGGGAGAGTACAGCTCTTGTATTCGGCCTCTCAGGCAGGTCCTAACTCAAGTCTCACATACGAGATTCTTGAACTACTTACACAGAAGAGGAATAGTGGTAGTTTCCCAATGCCTTCCTCAAAGACCCATTTTAGGTGTACCTTCAACCAAGGCTAAAGTGTGGCCCCCAACCCTTTACAACACAAGTACTCCCATCTGATGACAACCCTGTATTCAGAGCCAGGGTTATTTGGACTGGGGCCCAAACTACATGGCCCTTCTGACTTCTAGGTGAGAATACCACCCAAGTCAATGGTCACTCTGTCCAGTCCTGGCTCTCCAGTTGGATGTCACCCACTGTGATTGTCTGGGCTTCAGATTTTTGCCTTCTCACCCAAGGAACCCGCCTCATTGTCAAATACTCGGTAGCTACTCAATAAGGCAGCATCTGGATGTGAAGCAGGAGTTTAGGATTACAGTTCAGTGAGCTCCTATATGCTGTCTTGCTTGTTTATCTCTAAAGCTCTGCAGTTTCTGTTTATATACTCTTCTGTGCATGGGTTAGCGCAATTAAGGCTTAATCACTTGCTGGGAATCTTGTGAGATAGCCAGGAAATTCTTGCCATCTCTGAACATAGAAAATACCACCCCCTACTGCAGCAATGCACACATACATTGGAGCTACCATTCACTAGGATTATGATTCATACATAACAACCTGGAACAGAGTTATAGGGATCAGAAGCTACCTGGTTTGACTCCCAGTGCAAGCTAACATAGTTAATGTGGTGAAATAAGGCATTACAATTAGTATCAGCTGGAAAGGATTAAAAATAATCAGCCAGTGGTCCCATTCCTCTTCACTAATCTTTGCTGAGCACTACTTGTGCCTGGAAAGAAGAGCATCACTTTGGTTGTAATACCCTATACCTCAGTGCAATAGCCACAGGATACTCCAAGATCCAAGCGCCTATAATAGGAATGGCCTGGGCAGTTAGCAACAACACTGAACAACACTACAAAGAAAGTAAAACGGCCAGTTTGGACATGTTATGACGCACCACCATGGCAGATAGGACTTGAGTCCACACCTTTTGATAGGGGCAGTACAATAAGAGCCTGAGTGGTACTTTGTGCTACCACCTTGAAGGAAAGAAGACAACAGGAAGTAAAGGGAAAAAAAAGCAAAAACAAATCAAAAGGACATACCCCTGAACTTTACAATGTAGGTCATAGATCTCTTCCACTTGAACACCTTTTACACCTGGGTGAGAGAATAGAGAAGCCAATGCCAATTAGCTTGAATCAAATTCCTGATGAATGGCACAATGCAGCATAGAAATTTTAGCACAGGTTTTGAGAACACTCCAATAACACAACTGGCCAAGTTCCTATATTTTATTGAAATATAGGAACTGTATTGTAAGCAGGTACTTACCAAAATCTTCTACCAGCAGGGTGAAGAGCCCTGAAAGAGATAACAAAAACATGCATAAACACAAACACCTCAAACATTCGGCTATAAGAACGGTGGACATCATCAACGTTTTGACAAATGGCTATTGAACATATGTGTACAGCAGATTATTATTGCATACCAGGCAGTATTTATGTGCTAAGCCCAGTTTGAACTTTGCGAAATGTCCAGCATTATAAATCTAGATTCAATCCCTTCAAATGTGGCTAAATCTGGAGCTTAACAGCATTAGGAGAAAATATTTGAGGATACAGGTTTACCACTGGCAGAAAATGGTGAGAGATATAGGAGTAGATGAACTGAAAGTTCTAGATGATGAAGCAGCTTTACAATAATGTGGGTTAATAATAAAAGATCACAGTTAATTACATTCCAGGAGGATGACATTCAACCGATCATGATTGTGTGGATTCTTATGAGTCAGTCATTAAGCAACTAAAACACTTTCAATAACCCTCATTTTCTGAGTTTCCAATGCTGAATAGCAACATTTCCTATTTTCACCAATCAGAAATATTATGAAAAAGCTGCAAATGAACACTCATCAGGGAGGTTAGCACTGGAAGCATCGCTAAAAATATTTTTTGGGTAATCCAACGATCGGAACATAAGTGCACACTGCTTCAGGTTTAGTCGCTTTCAATACTTTATTTGCACCTAAAACATTTTTGACCTTAGAGTGTTACATCAAGTTTACAATCTCCAACACATCAAAGAAGGTAGTCTAGTCTAATCTGAGCAGCTATCCAATTCAACTGATAAAACAAGTTCCAAAATTTTCTTTTTGTCCCTGTCAATACAACACCTTTTTCTGATGATCTAATCCTGTGGACCCTAACACATAGATCGTGATCGACAGATCGATTGTAGAGCCTGTGACAGTAGATCTCATTGACCACCCGCATTCACTTGCCACATGTATATTGATCACCATGCTGCTACATTACCTCCAGTTCTACATGCTGCTGCAAGCCTTAGCAGGATTTACCAACCTACTGCATCCTATTACACTTTGGTCCAGTTAGACTACCATTGAAGGTAAAGTACGTTTGTGATGGCAATACAAACAAATTAACAAAAATATATTAGGACTTGATGCGGGAAGTTTGTATATTGTAGTTATAGAGTCACACAGCATGGAAACAGACCCTTCAGTCCAAGCCGAACATAATTCCAAACTAAACTGCTTGGTCCTGGCTCATATCCATCCAAACCTTTCCTATTCATGTAGTTATCTAAGTTTCTTTTAAATGTTGTAACTGTGCCTGCATCCACCACTTTCTCAGGAAATTCATTCCTCACGCGGACCACCTCCATGTAAAAAAATTGCCCCTCATGTCTTTTTTAAATCTCCCTCCTCTCACCTTAAAAATATAACCCCACTTTTGAAATGCCCCATCCTAGGGAAAAGATGTCTACCATTAACCCGGTCTATGCCCCTCACAATTTTATAAACCTCTGTAAGATCACCTTCTCAATCTCCTACGCTCCAGTGAAAAAAGTCCCAGCCTACCCAGCCTTTTCTTATAACTCAAATCCTCCATTCCCAGCAACATCCTGGGAAATATTCCTGCTTCTCAGTGCATTCTAAGCAGCCAGCGACATTCTGGATGGTCCAGAGGTGCGATGTAGAGGCTAACCTGCAGAGTGACATCACGAACAACATGGTGAAGCAATATTGACGAGTGGTGAACCTGGACCATCTGAAGAGAAAGCAAAGATGTACAACTTCTACACTAATGGCAAAATGAGTTTCTGTTCATAACTGTGAAAGAATAGAACATTTGCCCAATGTCACTAAAGTATATTGCTAAGTAGAAAGGGGAATTTGGAGTGACACCATACAATGATGCACAGTAAACTGAAGAATAGTTTACCCTTGAACACCATGCTTCAGACAAAACGTTGATGAACCGAAGGCTGTTTTGAAAGCTCAGTAATAATTTTTTTTCCTAAAACAGCAGGAAAAAGCAAGGCCTATACTGAAGCATCATTTCCTGTTTGCTATCTTGTGGCACAAAACAATAAATCATTCTTGGCGAAGAGGGCAAAGTAATTAATGAAACGATGACTGTGGCCACCGACTCTTTATTTAAGTACTTTAGGAACAATCAAGAAATATTAACAGCAATCCAGAGCATGTCACTTGGTGCTTCTACTATAGCAAGATGAGTGGAATTATCTGAAGACATCCTTCAGCTACTACAGCAGGACCTGAAGGACTGCGAATGCTCCTCAATACAGTTCAAGAATCCACTGACATAACTGACACAGCCTGGCTGATCATTTTTGCACATGGATTTAAGGACATAGACTGGAAAGACTGGGACTTTTTTCACTGGAGGGTAGGAGATTGAGGGGTGACCTTATTGAGGTTTATAAAATCATGTGGGGCATAGATAAGATGAATGGCAAGGGCCTTTTCCCTACTGTGGGGGTGTTTAAAACTAAGGGGTATTTTTAAGGAGAGAGGAGAAAGATTTAAAAAGGACATAAAAGGGCAACTTTTTTTTAAACACAGAGTGTGGTTTGTGTGTGGAATGAACTGCCAGAGAAAGTGGTGGATGCAGGTACAGTCACAATGTTTAAAAGACATTTGGATAAGTTTGTGAATAGGAAAGGTTTGGAGGGATATGGGCAAGAGCAGGCAGATGGGACTAGTTTAATTTGGGAACATGGTCAGCATGGGACCGAAGGGTCTGTTTCCATATTTTATGACTATAACTAAAAGAGGATCTTCTCACCCTTTTGCTCTTTAAAGAGAGAACAAGGAATGAGGATATCTACAATGAATTCAAAACGTACATGCTTGAGAAAAACATTCCAATCAAGAAACTGGTTTCCATCACAATTGGTGGTGCTTAGTGTAAATGCAGGGTGTGTTGCATTTTGCAGAAATGATCCTGATTTCCCTTCTTTTGTCAAATATCACTGTATAATACACCAGCAAGCATTAGCAAGTAAAGTTATATGGACTTTTCACATTTAATGAAAGTTGTAGTAAACTCAATTTGAGCAACAGCCCTTCAGCACTGCCTGTTGAAATATTTAGTCGACTAACCTGATGCTGCTAATGGTGAATTAATTCTCCGTGCTGATGTGACGTAGTTAAGTTGAGGAGAGATCCTGCAAATATTTTTAGATCAGCTGCCCAAAATTATAATTTTCTTAAATTAAGGAACAAAGTGTGCAGCGAGCTGTCAATATGTGATTGCCTGACTTCAGACTCCTTACAGGCATAACATTAAGGATGCCTACCCTGAAGAAGTTACCCTCCTCCCTCCGGATCTGCAGTTCATACTATCACTGAATTGTGAACTGCAAGGAAAGGACAGAAACTTAGCACATATGATCAGCGTTGTGAATGTGTTTAAATTAAAACTGGGGCTGTGGTCCTCCCATTTATTAAACAAAGATGTTGTGAAACTTGAAAAGGTTCAGAAAAGATTTAAGGATGTTGCTAGGATTGGAGGGTTGGAGCCATAGCGAAAGGCTGAATAGGCTTGGGCTATTTTCCTCAGAGCATTGGAGGCTGAGGGATGACCTTATAGAGGTTTATAAAATCAAGGATAGGATGAATAGCCAAGGTTTTTTCCCCAAGATAGGGGAGGCCAAAACTAAATGGCATAGGTTTAAGGTGAGAGGGGAAAGATTTAAAAGGGAACTAAGGGGCAACTCTTTCACACAGAGGATGATGTGTGTATGAGGAAGCTGCCAAAGGGGGTGGTGGAGGCTGATACCATTACAACATTTAAAAAGCATCTGGATGGGTATATGTATATAGGAAAGGTTTAAGAGGGATATGGGTGAAATGCTGGCAAATGGGACTAGATTAATTTAGAATATCTGGATGGCGTGGACAAGTTGGACTGAAGGGTCTGTTTCCGTGCTGTACATTTCTATGACTCTATGTATCACAACTGCCTCACAGAGAGCTGTTTGATGGATTGTTTATAAGTAGCATCTCAAACTGCAACTTCAAGCCACTGGCAGCTAATGTGCAGTCACAGGGTATTACACCGAGGCTTGGTGAGTGGAGGACAAAATGAATAATTGCATAGATTTAGTTTAAGATTTACACAGCACTTAAAAAAGCTGTTTACTCCATGTTTTCTCTAGGGTAGATTCTGGATTGCTCTTAAAATCAAAAAGTGATCTTGTACTAAAAAGGTTTGATTAGACAGTGTTACCTACATCCTATTTAAACAGCATTGCTAAAGTGAAGTCATTCAAGACCTTTGCTGCTTAGTATCTAAACTAAGATGTTCAAAAAGTCCACAGCCCCAACTTTAAATTCTTATCTTATTCATAAGATGTTTGTCACATTTGCAGTATCACCTGATGAGAGATCATCAACGGGCATCACGAAGATGGCTAAAGCCTTCCTTTACCAAACCAACAAAGCATTGTGGGATTTGCTTTTAATTGAATTCAACATAGCTTAGGGAAAAAACAGGTCTCACTGTAAAATACAAAGCCCCTGAAATATCATTCAGGCTGCAGACACAGTAGTTTAGTTTCTATAGTTTTCCTGCTGTATCTGCTGCATCTTTGGGTTTAGGGCTTATGGTTTATGAAACGCTTCTGTCAAAGTATTACCTATAAGAAATGCAACTTTTATGCTTAAATTCTGTTCCTGGACTGTACATTCGCCTTTATTTCAATGTCTAACCTATTCAAGCTAAGGCTGTTACTTGCACTTTGTCTATTTGGACTGTCAGAAGGACTTACATTTTCAGTTGGAAGTTGCACTGTGCTTTCTTACTTTCCATCGTTTCACCCCATTCTGCCAGTCACGTTCCTCAGCTGTCATCCCCTACATTAAATCAGTTACATGGCCCGCTCTTCAATAATACCTGAAACCTCCCGAATTAAATAATTTCCTCTGAGACTTCAGTCTTTGATTAAAGTCCGTACACCTGCTTGTAAAGTACTCAAATGTGCAGAAAAATATTGTAACGAATTGTAGAACCTATAACAGGACTAACACACAACACAGAAGGTAATTTAGGTATTTTGCCCATAGACTAATTGCAATAGGCTATACAGGGGTCCTGCTTTAACATGTGTTCCGGCAATGCAAATTGGCTATAACACGACTGACGAATAGGGGGCACTATTTCTAAAACACGAACTTGTGTTGGCTATAACGCAATCCCATTGGTGCATGGAGGAGTATGCGTCGATATCACATAATTGTTTCGCAGGCTTTGTCCTGAGCATGCGCAATGTTAGTGCTAAAAGAGTCTCTGCGCTGACATCACGTGATCATCACCCTTTCTGAGGGAGGAACAGTATTCCGTTGTTGCAAATTCTGCCATGTTACCCACAAAATGCGAGCACAAATTGACAAGAATGTTAGCAAGAAATGTCCTGGAGATAACATTGCGGGTAATGAACGTAAAAGAAAGGCTATAACACTGGAAGAGAAGCTAAATGTTATAAAATGTTTTGAGCGTAATGAGAGAACGTGTGATATAGTCTGTGTAACAGGAATAAAGGAGTCTACGTTACGCACCATGAGAAACAACACAGAAAAGATTAAAGTGAGCTGTATTGCTGGAACAAGTCCGAGTGCTAGCAAATCTGTGCGTCACAGACAAAGGAACTTGAGGAGATAGATCGGCTTCTAAGTGTGTGGATAGAAGATCAAACGAAGAAGCGATCAGTGGAGACTTGAAGCTTAAGCCTGTGGCGGTGTACCACTCTGCCAACCTGCAAGCTTTGAAAGGTTACCTTAAGTCCACTCTAGGCGTCTACTTTAGGTCAAGCAGAAGAGGTTGGATGACAAGGCAAATTTTTTCTGACCTTTTGCCGATGTTTTGAAAGATGTTTTTAAAAGTATATTGCAAGAAAAAACGTTTGGATTTTAAGATTCTCCCCATCCTGGATAAAACGCCAAGCATCCTCAGACCATTGGTGAGCTTTCTGAAAAGCTCAAAGTGCTATTTCTATCCCCAAACACAACCTCTCTCCTTCAACCCAGGGACCAGGGTGCAATAGCAGCTTTTAAAGCTTATCATGTAAGGCGCACATTTAAGAGGCTGATTGCAGCCACTGAGGGGGATAAGGACAGTGTTCATCAATTTTGGAAGAGCTTTAACATCAAGAATGTAATTGACATTGTCATGGAGGCGTGGGGTGATGTCAATAAGGGCTGCTTGCATGCAGTTGGGCAGAAACTTCTCCCAGATGTTTTTCAATATTTGAAAACCTCTGATCCGTCAGAGAAGCTCCCAAGAATCAAAAAACATTGTGTTGATCTTGCAAAGCAAGTTGGATTTGAAGAAGTGGAGAGTGAGAATGTTGAAGAGCTGCTTGAGTCTCACTGTGAAGACCTCTCTGCAGCTGATCTACAACAACTTGTCTCTGAGGGTGATTTGGAAGCTGGAGATGAAGAAGTAATAATCCACGATGCAGCACCATGAGAGCTTTCCACTTCTGTTCTGTGTTCTTTCCGGAGGGAAATTGAGAAGTAGTTGCAGCTCTTAGAGGACAACGATTACAATGTAGAATGCAGGAGGGTAGCAGTTCATGGAATAAGATCTTATTTGCCACCTTTTCAACAGATTCTTCATGAAAGAAGAAAAAGGGCAAAGCAGCAAAAACTGAAAGTCTTTTTTAACCAACCCCCAAGAAACAGTCAGAAGACAGTTAACCGCAGCCGTCCACTTCTGGATTAACTATTTTTCGCCCTAACCCTGCAACCACAATAGACCTGAAGGTAATGATAATGATGATAATGATGACGACCCTCAGCCCCTGCATTAACAACAGAGCAATGTCAAACCCTCCTCCCCCATCAAGTCATCTTGGCAATTTTTCAATTTAAGGTGTTAAACTTACTTTTATTTCATTATTAGATACAAATTAAATATTTATTCAAACTGTGCTATCCTTTGTGTTAGGCTTTTGAGTGATTTTTGAGCAATTTTGAGCGATATTTTTGTTGATCTAGCCCAACCCTGCTTTTCCTATAGGCTCTGTTATTTCTACAGCATGATTTTCTACAGTACGATGTTGTGCAGGAGCGCGACAATCGCATTATAGTAGAACCCCCTGTACTCGCTAACAGCCTGGAGTGAATTCTTTGTGTGTACCAGTTGCCCAATTTTGCATCTGATCGATAGCCAAAACACACGGCGACATTTCATAGACTACTGTATGAAAGTATTTGAGAAGAATCAATGATGGTGGTGATAGTTTCACATATCTCTGAAGTTATCACCGGCAAATACCCTTCGATTGTCAGTCAGAAACTTCAAGGCAAGCCTAGTCCAGTCACTGTTCATTTTACCATGATTTTGTTGAAAATAACCCTTTTTGTCCTGCTAAACATTATTGTAGAAAAGCATTTTCCTCTGCTTTTTAGATATTAAACCTCTCATTAATATATTCTACAATCTTTGTGTACAACATAAAACACACTTGCATCTTTTAGAAGCATTTTACACCTTGATGAGAGGGTGAGAAAACTGAATATGTAATTTGAAGATCATTTGCTTTATTCTTTTCTGATTTGTATCATTTGATGTCAGTTTACTTGTGTCATGTCCACTACATGAGGAAGAAAGATCATAAAGATCATGAAGTGTTTTTAGAGCTATACTGTCAGATACATTCCAAAGAGTAAGAAAATTTCCAAGGAATAGACCCATTATCCATAGTTAACTAGAAATAGACCCATTATCCATGGTTAACTAGAAATATTGAAGGTAGTCTTAAAGTAAAAGAAAAAGCATATAATTGTGCAAAGACAAGTTGCAGGTCAGCAGACAGAATATAAAAAACAGCAAAAAAAAGACTGAAAAATTTATAGAGTATGATAAAGAAGTATGAAAGCTAGAACAGCCATAAATATTAAAACAGATATTAAGACCTTTTATAAATATTTGAAGAAGAAAATAATTAACAAAGTGAGCATTGGCCTTATAGAAAATGAACCCACAGTGCCAGGGACCCGTGTTCGATTCCACCCTCAAATGACTGTCTGTAGGGAGTTTGCACATTCTCCCTCTGTCTGTGTGGGCTTCCTCAGGGTGCTCTGGTTTTCTCCCACAGTCCAAAGGTGTGCAGGCTGGGTGGATTGGTCACAGTAAATTGCCCATAGTGTCCAGGGATGTGTAGGCTAAGAGGGTTATGCGTGGTAAATGTGAGGTTACGAGATAGGATAGGGGTTTGGGTCTGGGTGGGAAGCTTTTTGGAGGGCCAGTGTGAACTCGATGAGCCGAATAGTCTCTTTCAGCAATGTAGGGATTCTATGGTGAATAAACAATGGAAAGTAAGGAAATAGCAGTTGAAATGAACAGATATTTTGCGTTTATCTTAAATACAGAGGATACAAGTAAATCCCAGAAGCAGTGTTAAATCAGGAAATGAAAGAATTCAGGAAACTCTCAATTACCACAGAAGTGATGCTGAGCAAATTGGTGGAGCTGCAGACTGACGTGTCCAGGTGTTGATGGACTTCATGCTAGGGACTTTAAAGAAGTGGCTCGTGAGATAGTTGATGCATTGGTTTTAATGTTCCAAAACACTCTTGATCCAGAGCCAGTCCCATGAGATTGCACATAAGTGAATGTAACTTCTTTATTCGAAAATGGCAGATGACATAAAACAAGAAACTACAGGCAAATTTACCTAACATCTGTCATAGGGAAAATATTAGAAGCCGTTATCAAATAATTTATAGCATGGCATTTGGATAAGTTCAAGGTAATCAGGAATTATTTCAGATGGTAACACGTGCTATGGATAAAGGGGAAGCAGTGAGTGTCCTGTATGTAGATTGCCAAAAGCCATTTGATAAGGTGTCACATCAAAGGTTATTGTGGAAAATAAAAGCTTATGGTGTAGGGAGTAGCATATTAGTATGGATAGCAAACAGGAAGCAGAGCAAAGACATAATAGAACTCACTGAGGTTGTTAAGAAGTAATGAGTGGTGTGCGAAAGGGACCAGTGCTGTGATCTCACTATTTACAATGCATATAAATGAATTAGATCAAGTCCACAATGTGGAGTTGCCACATTTGGTAATGACGCAAAGATAGGTAGGGAAGTGTGATGTGAACATAAAGAAACTACATAAAGATATGGATAGGTAAGTGAGTGGGGAAAAAAAATTGCAAATGGAGTATAATGTGAGAAAATGTGAAATTGTCCATTTTGGCAGGAAGAATGAAAAATATTATCTAGGCAGAGAGAGACTGCAGAGCTCTGAGATGCAGAGGGTTCTCGGTGTCCTTCATGTCTAAATCACAAAATGGTTAGTATGCAGACACAGAGTACAATTAGGAAAGCTGATACTATCTTATGCTTTATCACCTGGACATTAAATACTAAAGTACGTGGTTATGCCTAAGTTTGCAAGGCATTGGCGAGACCACATTTGGAATTTTGCATAGTTGCTTCATTTCAGGAAGGATGTAAATGAGCTGGAGGCAGTTCAGAGAAGGTTCACCAAAATAAAACCTAAAATGGGAGGGTTGTCTTATGAGGAAAGGTTGGACGGACTACACTGGAGCTTAGAAAAGTAAGAGGTGCCTTGGCTGAAACATATAAAATCCTGAAGGATCTTGTCTTGGTGGCTGTAGAGAGGAATCTTGTGGGAGAAGAGCTAATGGTGATTGTTTAAAAATCAGGGATTGCTCATTTCAAACTGAGATGAG
>NC_063347.1:57414807-57431796 GCF_021869965.1 Rhincodon typus | reverse complement strand
CCCGAAACGTTAACTCTGCTTTATTTTTCTTCACAGATGCTGCGGGACCTGCTGAGCTTTTCCAGCAACTTTGTTTTTTTTCCTGAAAAACTCCAGGTTGCTGAGCCGTTAAGATTTTATTTAACAAGTCATATATTTGGAGTTTACATTTAACAAGTAATATACTTCTGTCTTTAGAGAGAAGAATAATTAATTATGGGGTTATAGGTTACACTGGTAGATGCATACTGAGGTGGTGAGAAAGAGTTATAGAGTCATACAGCATGGAAACAGACCCTTCAGTCCAACTAATCCATGCCAAACATAATCCCAAAATAAACTAGTCCCACCTGCCTCTTCCTGGCCCATATCCCTCCAAACATTTCTTATTCATGTACTTATCCAAATGTCTTTTAATTGTTGTAATTGTACCTGCATCCACCACTTCCTGTGAAAGTTCATTCCACACACAAACCATTCTCTGTGGAAAAAAAAGTTTCCCCTCATGTTTTTAAATCTTTCTCCTCTTACGTTAAAAATATGTCCTCAGTCTTAAAATCCTCACCCTGGTGAAAAGACACCTGCCATTCATCTTATCTATAATCTTCATGATTTTGTAAGCCTTTATAAGGTCACCCCTCAACCTACACTCCTGAAAAAAGTCCCAGCCTCTCCTTATAACTCAAATCCACCATTCGTGGCATCCTGGTAAATCTGTTCTGAACCCTTTCCAGCTTAATAATATCCTTCCTATAACAGGGTGGACCAGATACACAATGGGAACAGTGATTGCTGTGCTTGAGGGAGAGGATGAATGTTATTTGAAGTGCAGCAGGTGATGGGTAAATTGTGAACATGGGATGAATAAATATCCTTGAGTTTCTGCTCATTAGCTTTGGGATTAAGATGCACTTCCCAATAAGCGGTCCATGAGAGTTTGGATTTGAGGAAAGAATGTACTCTATTAGATAATTGCCTTTCTACTTCATGTTAATGTTCTAAAATGTGTGTAAGGTGTAATTAATTTTAAACATCAAGATCAATAATGTAAAAATGCCATGAAATGCAAATAATCTTCTATCTAGAGAAGTCCCTCCACAGACAATGTATTAAATCTAGGCATTGGTGTAATCTCGTGAAATATCATGGACAGAAGGCTCATTGACAGGATGTCTTTTTGGGGACAGCAGGTGGCTGTTGGTGTTGATGGTGTCATTTACTTCATTTGGAAATAACCATGGTAACGGTGAGGTGTACTTGCCAGTCTGTGGGAGGCAAATGACGCTGCTGTTTTCTCATCGCTAACTATCTTGTTTCTGTCCTGTGCAGTCTATTTACGCATCATTTATTTTGCAGATCCTACTTAACATTCATGATAATGAAGTAGTGGTTGCTATAGCCCTGACAGAGGAAAGTCTACACAAACGAAACATAACACACTTTGGGCCTACAACTCTTCGATCTACTTTAGCCTATGGGATGTTAAGGTATGATTCATGTTAGCTATACAGCAATGGCAATGCCTGTAGAAGAAATAGCCACTTACATGAGGTACTAAAGGCTTCCCATTCCCCTTTAATCTGTGCCTCAACACGTCGATGTTTAACTGTGAGGAGGAGGGAAAATTAGGGTGTGACAATATTTTAAACAAAATGTGTTTACACAGTCTGTCATACGCTGCTGTCTCAATTATCCCAGTTAGTATAACTCTTATATTTTCTTCATAACTATGTGAATTTTTCTTCTGTAAAATATATTTTATATTCATTCCATTTGGTTAGAAATCACCATTGGAGGCCCTCAATCTGTATTTTGGTAACCTCTTCTGACTGTGACAGTTGCAGGAGACATATACATGTTTTTACTAAACATGGCCTCGATCTGATTGACCCCTCCATCCTCACTTCCAACAATAAATGAGGAGCTAGTGGGTTTCTTTATCACTACAATCAGCTACCTCTGCTGTTCCGCTAGGCCAAAGGATGAAACGTTATCTAAAGTTCCCCAGTGTTAAAACTGAACATGCATGTTTCTTCTCTGCCAACCCCTTTCATGCTTCTCTCTTCATTTGTCCATTAGACTCATCTCCTGCTTCCTCTGTCCTCTTCCCACTGAACTGCTGACCACCTCCTGACCTCCATTTAGCTGATATTGTTAACTGTTCACTCTCTCTTCATGTGTTCTCTTCCTCTCCTTTAAATTTGCTGACATTACCTCCTGCTCAAATACAAAACAACCGTTGAGCATCCCCAATTTTAATTGCTTCATCAGAAGTGACTATGCTTTCATTTTCCTGGGCCCTAAATCCTGGATTTACCATCCATCCGCTTCTCTGCTTGTCTATTCTGCTTTTGCCTTGTAGACACTCCTTAAAACTTACCTAGCTTTTGGTCATCTGACCTGATGACTACTTATGTGGCTAATTTGTTTAGTAATGCACCTCTGAAGCTTCTTGGGACAGTTGATTACATTAAAGGTACTATATAAATATAAGCACTGTTCATCTGGGCATTCTGTACCACTGTTATTCATTTCTTTCAAATTTTGGTTCATCAGTCTGCAGCAATCACTAATACAGTGACCAATATAGGGGGAGGTGATGGCCTAGTGGTATTATCATTGGACGGTTAATTCAGACTCCCAGATAACATTCTGGGGACCCAGGTTCGAATCCCGCCACGGCAGATAGTGCAATTTGAATTCAGTGAATATTTGGAATTAAGAATTTAACAATGACCGTGAATCCATTGTCGATTGTCAGAAAAACCCATCTGGTTCACTAATGTCCTTTGGGGAAGGAAACTGCCATCCTTACCTGGTCTGACCCACAGCAATATGGTTGACTCTTAACTGCCCCGGGCAATTAGGGATGGGCAATAAATGTGATGCCCTCATCTCATGAATGAATAAAAGAAAGATAAATTAAAGTGAAGTTTAAATTCTGAATGATAACACAACAAGATTTCAAGGTTTAAGACCTTTAACATAGCAAGTGAACTTAATATTGACTAACTTTTTTTTAATGGATAGATTATCTAATCTGAAGAACAGAAACCTCTGACAATGAACCTACAGCACCAAGCACTGACATGACATGACATTACTTCATCCCTGTTGATCTTCTCATACCCCATTTACAGCTCTGCTCAGATATCTAAGAAGCTCTGTATATAATCATAGATCCTTATGTTTGTGTTTGTATTTGAACTTGAGCTCACTGCTCTAGCCCCATGCTGATTTTTTAATGTAAGAATTAGTAAATTTCTAATCTTCATAATTCTTAATTTTCATTTAATTCTGTACTGTAGGCTTTGTAATCCTCAGCTAACTGACATCATTGTTGATCCAATGTGTGGAACTGGAGCTATACCAATTGAGGTAAGGTATTGAGGAGAACAGATCTCCTGAAAAGCAATGTGGTCCCACCAATCCATGCATTGTATACCCTGCACTGAATCACACTTGTACATTACAAGTTTCAAGTCTGTCACAGGAATTTTCACTGGTTCAATTGGATCAGTTATTCTTGGAAGTTGGAGGAAGTTGATCCTATAACCCTTACATTTGAGATTTGATAAGGTGAATGGCAGGTGTCTTTTCCCTAGGATGAGGGATTTCAAGACTAGGGAACATATTTTTAATGTGAGAGGAGAAAGATTTTAAAAAGGCATGAGAGGCACTTTTTTAACACAGTGTGGTTCGTGTGTGGAATGAACTTTGAGAGGAAGTGATGGATGTGGCTTATAGGAACAACATTTAAAAGACATTTAGATAAGTTTATGAGTAAGAAATTGTGATGGGATGTGGGCCAAGCGCAGGTAGGTGGGATTAGTTTAGTTTGGGATTATGGTCAGTTTGGACTGGTTGGACCACACTTGGACTGTGCTGTGTGACTATGACCCTATGACATGCACTGCCTAACACTTAAGCAATCTTCTACTGATGTCTCCTTGCAGGAATTTTTCCCTTGTCTTGATATCTATGTCATTCAGTTTGTTTCTTTATTCCCATTTGAGTCATTTTTCTTCCCTTCATCTTGCATTCTCTCCCTTTGTAACTGTAGTTCAATTAATAGCACTTTCATTCCTGAATCAACTGGAATGGGAAGACAGTGCTATGATTAGCATGTTGACACCGATCACCATGTGCACAATATTGGACTGTGCGCACACCTGAGTGAGAACATTGCTTGTTAGGGAGAGCATAACTAAGGGATACACCTTAAGAATAAGGGATCTCCTTTTTAAGATTGGGATGAAAGTTTTTTGCCTCTGGGGACTGTTAGTATGTGGTATTCTCTTCCCCAGAAAACTGGAGGCTGAATCATTGAGTAGATTGAAGGAAGATTTAGATACATTTTTGTTGATAAGGCAGGCTGACAGGGGATTGGGGTTTAGACCACAGCCAGATCAACCTTCATCTTATTGATTGGCGCAGCAGACTTGAAGGGTCGAATGGACTAATATTCCTGACATTCTCCTATTATGATTTTGTTGCTTCCAACTGTATCCTCTTGTCATGCCGCCTGCATTATTTATCACTACATATTTTGCACTTCGAATGAAGCCCATCTAGACAGTCCTAGCATTCAGCTGTAACCCGCACATAGTGCACTGCATAGTACAGACTGAGAGGTTGCCAAGTATCATGGATAACGTGTGTGAAGTTATCTCATCTCGGGTCTGATGATAGTAGGTGCATTAATGTCAGGATAATTAGCCAGGACATTCTCTCTCTCTCTCTCTCTCTCTCTGCCCCCCACCCTACCTCTCTCTCCTTCACGTTTGTGATCTGACATTATTGGTGATCCTTTAGATTCTTTCATCCATAATATTGACTACTCGTCTGAAACCATTAAGACTGCTGCTTGCCGCCTTATCAGAAGTAGCTTCCCTGTTCCTTGTTACATTTAGCATTGACTGTCTGTTTGAAGATACATCTTTCCTGAGATTAACTCCTTCAATTCTTCTGCAGGGCAGTCATTTGTCCTTGTGGTATAAGACAGCCAGTTATCAAGCAGATGTCAAAACAGTTTTGTTTGCGTAGCTTTAACTCCTCCTCCTCCCATATACAGCCCATTACTTTCAATTCCTGTATAAGTTTGTACTTGTCTCTTAAGGTTTATTCCAAGGCAAAGTTATTGCTGCTTCTTTCCCTCTATGAACAGTCATTAAAGTCATGAAGTTTACACTGTCACAGTCTGTAGGGGAATCAGTGGGTGAGTTAGAGGACAGGACCCTGGTCTAGTGGAATTGTGGCCTGGCGTGAATTGGCACCTTCACTGGGCAGAGATGGCACAGAAATAAATAACACTCAAAATTCATGGCCTAGCACAGATACAGATCTGGCTACACTGTGGTCAGAAGGTTTTCCAAACAATCATGGGTTCTCTTAATTGCTTTCTCCTGTATGAAACACAATAGCACTTTGCAGAAGGAGTATATTTTGTTCATGACGCCTTAATTTGTAGACTTTATAATCTAATTTAAATACCCCTCCAGGGAGCTTTAGAATTCTCACAGTGTTACTTCCTTGGTGGAGACAACAACGTACTTGCCGTGAACAGATCTGTAAATAACATCAACTCTCTACAGAAGAAGAGACTGGAGAAGGGAAGGTAAGGATTCATCCTGCTGCACACAGTAATGACAGAATTCTGCCTTTCTCTGAGTAAATGGGGGATTTGTTATGAGTACAACTGGGATGATAATCTTGACTCAAAACTCTCTTCTTGCAGAATGAAGTTTTTCCAACTCTTAATTTTTCAGTAAGCCCCCACTCACCTGAAGATATTGCCAGACATGCACATTTTGTGATCATTAATGATCATTATCTAGGAGTTGGAAACCTCAGGTAAAGAGAGGCACATGCTCAGTTGGGATGACCTGCCGAATGGCCAAGTAACCTGCTGAAACTTGCTTTCCAAACTCTTATCATGGTGACTATCTCTTTGGATGAAGAGTGTGGGGTGCGCACATAATTGTACCTGCCCCATGTTAGGGTCTTCAGGAGAACAGGGGTGTTTGGGTTAATGCTTACCCTGATTGCAAGTTGAATTTTTGTATCTGAAAAGCAGAAAGTTATGGAAAATTAACAGCGATCAAACATCAGAAGTCAAAAATTATAATTATTTTTCATTTTAAAAAGGAAATGACACTTAAAAACCCAAAACCCAGAACATCACCGAGGCTAATTTCCAAAGAGAAAATTAACTCCCTTCCTAACGGTACTGTGGGTATTCTTTCATCCCAAGAATCATAGAATCCCTACCTTGTGGAAACAGGCCATTCAGCCCAACAAGTCAGCACCGCCCCTCCAAAGAGCAAACCCACCTAACCTAAACATTCCTGGACACTACGGGCAATTTAGCATGGCCAATCCACCTACCTTGCACATCTTTGGGCTGGGAGGAAACTGGAGCAGCTGGAGGAAACCCACGCAGACACGGGGAGAATGTGCGAAACAGACAGTCGCCCGAGGGTGGAATTGAACCCGGGGTTCATTTCCACGGCAATTAGGGATGACCGATAAATGTTGGCCTAGCCAACAACACCCACATTCCATGAACACATTAAAAATGATAAATTGTAGCAGAATTAATTGGGTGGGGACAAGATTGATTGATAAATGCTTGCTGCCATCCAGTATTGTGTTGTCTGAATGTTTTGACATTGTGCAGTTTCCTAGTATTGTTTCTCAGCTTCCCCTACAAAGGTTCACTTGGTAAAACTGATTGATAATTAGGCCACGCAGACCACTGATTCCCAGGTTTATTTCCAGATCTTTATCGAGTTAGCCAGTCTCAGCCGGGACGATGGCTGAGGTCTAAGGCATTAGGCCTAAACAGGAGAGGAAGGTCAATCCACGTTCCCATTCCTGATGCCTGGCCAACGATTTCCTTAACTAAGTATCCTGCAATTGTTTACTGTCCGGACTCCCACTGAAAGGTGCACCCATGGTGTGGTATTCTAGGGCCCTGTGGGAATATGAGCAGCATGTTTAGTGTGAGAGTAGGGGCTGGTATAAGATAAACACCTGATTGTGATGGAGGCTAACCCAGGGCTTCAGTTAACACCCATTCCTTTACTGAATTGTGTTTTAATACACATTGCAGGATTACCTGGGGCATGCCATTGGATGTTGTCCAGTGGGACATCTGTAATCTGCCACTGATGACCAGTTCTGTGGATGTAATTATATCGGATATGCCTTTTGGAAAGAGGTAAGTCCTTGTGATTGTGAAATTAATTTATTTATTAGAAACAGAACAACTAATCTGCTGTCTGTTTAAGAGATCTTCTGGTATGCAGATGTGGTTGTCTCATGCGTTCCTAACAATGATCATTGCAATTCAAAGGAATTTATTTTGACCATTTTCAGACATGTGATACGCTGGTATATTCTGGAGTTGTCCTTCTCTGGTATTCTGCATGTTGTTTTTATTTGTAAAAGTATGTTACAAAATTACTTCAACATGACAATTCCAGCAGGTGCAACAAAATTCAACTAATGTAGTGCCTTTCATGACCACCAGCAATTTACAGGCAATGCAGTACTTTAAGTGTAGTTACTGGCGTAAAGTAGAAAACCCTGCAGCCAGTTTGTGCACAGCAAGCTCCCACAAAGAGCATGTGATAATGATTGGATATTCTAGGGTTATTTTTGTGATGTTGATTGAGGGATAAATATTGGCCAGGAAATCAGGAGGAGTTCCCGATGGTCATGGGAATTTTCATAACCACCTTGGGGAACAAACAGAGGCCGACGTGAAAGAGGGTGCCTTCGACAGTACAGCACTCCCTCAGTACGGCACTGAAGTATCAGTCTTGGTGTTGTGCTCAAGTCTTGGAGCAGGAAACAAGTCCACAACCATCCGACTCGGAGACAAGAGTGCTACCAATTGAGCAATGCTGACTTATAGGGAAATACTCACTGCTGCTGGCACTGAACTCATTACATTGCAAAGTAGGCATTTTGAGCATTGCCGTTCCTTAGTGATCCAGAGCTGGACTCGAATTTTCATTTTCACTGAGAAAGGTTGGTATTGCTTTGTTAACTTTTCTTTTTATTAATTTAGGGCTTGACTGGCTGATCATGTGCTGATCAGCCCATCCCTGATCGTGTTTTACATGGCTGGTGTCATTTAATTATAGCCTCTAGCTTCTACCCAAGCTGTTGATTGGAAGGTGGAGGATTTTATAACTGATTAACTGGTTACAGATCACTGAATAGGCTTTGGTCTTTGCTAGTTGTTTGTGAGGTTGTACAGTGGTAATGCAAGGTCAAAGAAAAGGACAAGTAGCCAGAGAGACCTGTTTGTGACTTCTGTTGTTTTTGGTGTAGGTTAGAATGTAATCCATAAATTCAAAAAAATGTTGATTTTTTTTTAATATATGTTGAAAAACTAGGATAGGCTCGAGAAGGAAAAACTGGGACCTGTATCCAGCCTGTCTACAGGAAATGGGGCGTGTGTGCAGGCCAGAGACTGGCAGAGCAGCCCTCCTAACACAGGACAAGAAATGCTTTATAAAGGTAACATGGTGCCTGTATTCCTGGGATTATCCTGCTGGACTAGGACATGGAGCTGCAGATGAAATCATATCAAATGTTTTTGTTCATGTTGCACAGTGCCCTTGGTTCTGTAGTCTGTTAAGATGGTTGAATCAACATATGACTACACAGTACAGAGATATCCCATCAGCTGTTTGTGAACAGGGAGGTCAGACTGTCGTTACCAACGGTGTTTATATGGAGGCAGTTTTGTGCTTCAATCCTAACACACTGGGAGCTTGACTGAGTTGACTCCAATATCTCATATTAAGTTTACAGAGCAGTTTATTTTCCTCACAAACACCCCATTTCCCAGATTGGTGATACGAGGTGTGGATATTGACAAATACATCTCAGGATTTTCCAAGTGGACAAACCTATTTTCCATTTCCTCAACATTCCCTATGTCACAACGTAGCTATCAGAAGGTGGCATCCTCTGATTATGTACAGTGTAGTCTAATAACAAACACACTACCAGCTTTTGCTACCCCTTCCACTACAATGGGGGTTCCCTCTTGCTTAAGATCAAGAATGTTGGGAAAAAGCTAGGGGGACACGAATTCATTGATCTGGCCTAATCCATCCATGGGCACCACTGTAGCATCACTCTGCCTGTCCATGCCAGTGGGAACCATTACAATCCATTAAGTTAGATGAATTGATTAATAAATAGCCCCTCCAGAGATTGCTAAATATGCCACCTATCTATTTAATTAGTTGAACTTGACAGAGCACAGATGCCCAATCTCAGGTAGTGGTCGGGGCACAGTTATGGCATCAGTCTTCTGTTCGGTTTTTGATCAGTACGATCAACCCGTGACCATTTTGCCTGTGTGTGTGGGGTTGGTGGGGGTATGTTGTCAGTGATAATAAAGGTGTGTTTGGCTATTATTAGACTGCCAGGACCTGTTATCTAGAATTTTGGTATGGTATCAGAAGGTACCTGGAAACCAAAGAATCATATTCTAGTTTGCAATAGTATCTCTCCAAGCTGAGGCAGGATTAGAAGCTGTTCTGGTCTTAATCACAGATTCTGAAATTGTAATTTGCTGAGATCCTCTGACATTCAGCAGCTGCCTGCAGAACTTAAAGCTTGTGTTCATTTTCCTGCTGTAGGCCATGTCAAGAATGGGGCATCTCTGGAGGAAGTCACACACTGTCTGGGTGAATGTTGGAGGGCTCCATGCTGCTGTATACCTGCTGAAACGCACCAGTCTTTCCTTTGACAGGTTATTTCAGAGACCCCAAGATTCTGCTACTAGTGAGGAAATTCCCTGTAAAACAGGGGCAAAAGAATAAGTGGAGCTTGGAGTCTGCACTCACAAGGGAAAACATTTTGTTTGGGATAAATATGAGCCTTGCTGGAAAGGAGGGGACATCCTTGAATTGTTACTGTCATTTTACACCCAGAAGACCATAATGAGGAGGAAATGTGCACCCTCATGCCTGTTAATATCGGGTGGAATTTTTCAGACTTCTGAAGCCTCACCTTCTTGACAGGAGGATGCAGGGTAATTGTGAGCAGCCTTAAAAGAGCAAATATCTGTGAGAATTAACATGGGGAAAGAGAGAGAGCAATTTGGAGAACTGATAACCTCTGTAACACTGGATATCAACCTTTACCTCCAGGAACCAAATGAGAACATCCCCGAGTTCAGTTGCATCGTGTTTTGAAGTAGATCTATTGCTGGACTTCAGTCAGCCTTCCACACATCGGTTATGAATATTGGTCAGATGAGCAAAGCCAAAAAAAATGGAACACTAACAATGGGGAGAATCTTTCCTTCAAATGAACCAGAACCAGCAGTCTGCAAACATTCTAAACTTCAGGTCAAGAGTTTCCTGTTCTGTCTGTGCATAGAAATACAGAACTCTTGTTGAAAGTTCAAAGCCAGTGTCAAATATTTAATTTTTTTGGGGTGGCTTTGTGGTATTATAATAAGAGGCTGAAAGGTAAATGTTTATTCTCCTCCTTTTCTATATGTTTAGTCTCCTTGCTGCTAAATGATTGATGCTCTCCCTTTGAAATGGTTGAAATTTTCAACAAGATTTCTTTTTCCATGTCCAACCACTGTCATAACCTTTTTAAAGTCATGGGCTTTAATATCTTGCTTTATGAATGCATTGCCTTGTACGAAAATGGTGTGTGCAAGGCAGTAATGTTCCCAGTTCAGTGCCTGGGTGCTGGTCTTAATAGTTGCCTTCATTGCCTCTAGATTATAGAGGTAATGAGAGATTAGTCACGATTTCCAAGTGTAGGACTGTTGGTTAATGATTAAATTATCATTTGCTGGTTAGCTTTTCAGGAGAATGGGACTAGAAACAAATGGCTGTATGGACTATATTTGATTTATGCTTCACTATTTTCTCATGTAGACTGAAACTCCAACTAGTCTTTGAGTTAAACTCACATTCTAGCACTTATTTGGTGCCTTAACACATGAAAATGAAAACCATCTGAGTACTTCACACTGTCTATAGTGCAGTGACTGCTAATGTAGACATGTCTTCAATTTAGGATATCCTCTGCAGTCTGCTGTGTAATGGGAGGCATATCTTCAGCCTCAAGATTGAAGACTGACCTAATTGCCCTTATCGCATCTGCATCAGGATTAAAACTCATTTAACAGAAATACACGGGCTTAGCAGCACCTATTGAGAGGGAAGCTGTGAATATTTCAGGTCAAACCTTTTCAGCCATTGTTTTTCTTTCCACAGATGCTGCCTGACATGAGATAAATTCCAGCATTTTCAGTTTTTATTTCAGATTTCTAGTATCTGCAGCTTTTTGGTTTTGTACCATTAAATGTAACATTGGTTACATTAAACTGAAGAGTTTGCCCAGTGCTTTGATGTACTGAGGGGTGTTTGTGAGACTGCAGCTGAACTCAAATGATACATTTGTCATGTTAGAAAATTATTTAAATTTTACAATAAAGTTTTGATCTGATTCCTTGCTGTTTGACCATTTAATTCAGAGATACTGATTTAGAGGGAGGTGAATGTTTTGCCTGGGCTGCTGATTGGAGACGGATCTGGATAGGTATCCAGAGGCAAGCCTGAAAGAGAAAGATAAAGTGGTATTGGTAGTTTTTGATATTTCCAACGCACACTGAAGTTAGAATAATCAAAATGAACTTTCCAGCCCTGCAGGTACCTGGCTTCCTGGCTTAAATGTATTTGCTCCAGTTGTCTCATCTACTGAAAGTGCAACCTTTTTCTGAACCAATGTTTTGTGGGTACCAGAGTGTCAAATATTAAGTGTTATTGGGGTTCAGTCAGTAGCTTTTAATCAGACATTCATGGGTTTAAGTCTGACTGCAGGGATTCAGCATTAATCTGTGCATTACCAAAGGAGTGCTGTATTATCATAGAATTTTGGATGAGACATTTAGCTGAGGTTCAGTCCGGTCTCTAATGAGTGTAAAAGATCCCATTGCACAATTTGAGAAGGCAATGTGAAGGGAAATCCTAAAGTCATCTATTGGCATATATATAGTAAAAGGTGGAGTTAAGGCAATTAGGGACCAATAAGGCGTTGTATACATGGAGTATGGCTGGGGTATTATGTGAATACTCTGCATCCGTCTTTACTGAGAAGGAGCTGCTGTCTTGACAATGGTAACAGATGGAAACTCTTTCACGAGAAGGATTCGAAATTGATTAGGAAGCAGTTTTGATTAGACTGTTGGTATTTGAAGTTGATAAGGCACCAGATCCGGATTTGAAGTATCCAAGGATTTTGAAGGAAGTGAGAGTGGAAATTGCAGAAGCCCAGCAATCCTTCAGTCTTCCCTAGACTGGGACTTGAGAATTGCAAACATCAGACCCCTGTTCAAAAATGATTATGAGAATAAACCCACCATTTACAGACTTAAACTAAAGTTTAACCTTAGTGGTGCCAAAACTTCTAGAAACAATTATTTAGGTTAGAGTTAATGGTCACATAGGGAAAAAAAAAGGTGGGTTGATAAGGACAGAAACAAGGGAATGGGGAATAGGCAGGAGAATGGCAATAACAGGTGGGTAGCAGAAACACTTCATTAAACGTCATCCGAAAGGCAGCAACTCAACAGCACAGCCCTCCCATTGGATTAGACTCCTGGACTAAGTCTTGAACTCAAGGGACAGCATGGTATCAACTCAAGTGAAAGCTTGCATCCATTAATCATATTGTGTCTCATTGCACCTAACTCCATATCCAAGTCAACAGGTTACTAATTCCATCAGTTCAAATAATTATTGCCAATCTTTTAGGTACAATATTATTGAATACCTTCTCGATGTTCATATAAACAAAATCTATGGACCCCACAAGCTACAACAATAATAACTTATTTTATTGTACCTTTTTAACATAACAAAATTGAGGTGTGGCTTAACTGAGAGCCAATCTAGGTTAGTGATGAGTAAATAAGACAGAATTGACACAGGGACAGCAGAGATCTGATGGTAAAGGATAGAACATGAGAGACTTTTAGGAGTGCAGGGGCAAAGTCAGGTGATGATTCAGAGGTAGAGCTTTGCAGTATTAATGATGAGGCAGTTATATGGAAGGTCATTTCAGGGTGAAATATGACACTAAAACTATGAACCCACTGGTTTTCTCAGACTGTTGCCAGGGAGAAGCATGATGACAATAATAGGGGAACAGAATTAGGAGCAGGGACCAAAGACAAAAGCTTTGGTCTTTTCAATATTTAATTGAATGAATTTTCCACTCATCAGTACTAGATGTTGGATATGCAGCCGGACAATTAAGGAATCAGGACGGGTAATGACGAGAAAAGGCTGGATGTCACCAATGTATAGGCGAAAACTGATGCCGTTCCTTTGAATGATGTTGCTTAAGGGGCAGCATGTAGATGAGAACCATGAGTGGCCCAAGGATAGATCCTTGCAAGACAGCAGAGGTAGTGATGCTGGAACTGGAAAATCAGTCTTTGGAAGTGATTTTCTGACCACAACGATCGGATAAGATTGGAACCAGGTGAGAGCAGTTCTACCCAGCTGGATAACAGTAGAGAGGTACTGGAGGAGGTCACTCTGGATAACCTTGAGAAATGCTTTGGACGGGTCAAAAAGGATGAGGACGGAAAGTCGCAGGAATATAGGTTGTCATTTGTGACCTTCATAATGTATTTACATAATAAATTTATATGTAAATGAGAGATCTCAGGACAGGAACAGTGGACAATGCTCAACAAACACATGAGCTGGCCTTAGGTTGCGTTTCAATTTCCTCATTTGTGTCACGTAACATATAACAACATTGGTGATAAGGATTAATGTTTCTGAAGCTGGTGTGTCCAAAATTATCCCTGGAAAGCTTGACTGGGAGCAGGTGAGTTTTTCACAGCTTGATGTGTTCGGACCATTAAAACAGAGATAAAGCCAACAGCGCTGTGCTGTAGCTGAGGTTAAGGTGTTTGTCCCTGCCATTTGAAGATTGCAGTAGCATCCCGGTCTGGCTTAGACCAACGTCCCAAAACTCCAAAAAGACCTTTCTGGGAATGAGCTAAACAGAGAGAGGGCCAATAAAAAGCTCTTGCAGATGATAACTGTAGGGGTGACCTGTACCTGACCACGCTAAGTGGCCTATGCCTGCTTACAAGATGGTAGATGAAAGCTAAGCAAAATTAAGCAGCCTGCTCACACAGTGACATACAATGAATAGAACTGCTAGAAGGTCAGTAAAAGAACACTGGGTGTTCCCATCCAAGACAGTTTTGATAAGAGGATGCCTTAGGACAGATAAATGACCAATTCCAACTTTATTAATGAAAGGATGATAGTCCCAGTAAATGAATAATATCAGGTGCTAGATTAGGTCCTTAAGCAGCTGCAAGGATAACAGCTAAAGTTATTTTGTAGTAAATAGTTGTCTCTTTGAAGCTACCAGCAATATTAAATAGTTTCTAGCTATAAATGCTCTAATCGTAGAAGTTGGTTTCAATACACAACCAGAATATAATACAAGCCTTAAAAAACATTTAAGCTTAGATGTGAAGATTAACTAGCCTTAGGAGGTGCCTCCTGTTATGCTGTGAACAAGATAGATTGATCACAACCCATAAATTACAGAATACTGACAGTGGAAGTAGTTGCATATAGTTACACTTACAATTAACTTTATAACAGAAGTTAACCTTATAGAAATTTGTTAAAACTAACTAACATTTTATTTTTACATTATGTGATTGGCATAGTTAGAAAATAAAAGGAGTAACTTAATGTGATAAAAGACACCATCAAAATACAATGGGTAATAGAATTCGAGCTGTCCTTACAAATAAACAAGTCTGAGAAAGACCCGAAGGAGTATAGCCATTAAACTTTTGGAATGTGAATGAAAAAGAATGCATGGGAAGATCCCAAGGCCTAGAGATTATAATGTCTAGCTAATACCATAAGATCATGGGAACTTGGGGCTGTCCATGATAGGCACTATCACTGATTAGGATTGGGTGTTTGGATTGGGGAAGGGACAGTGAATACGTTGCTTTTGATTATTGTAACACAAAATGTATAAAAATGCTATATTTCTTTGTAAAAGCAGAGACTGTGTCACCGATCTATCTTCCGAAGCCAGATCCTTTGGCCCTCTCCCTATATAAACTGGTTTCTGCTTGAATAAACATCTTCCACTTGCCTGAATCCTGCTTGCCCCCTAAGTCTTTGTCCTGGGTCAGGAAAAATGCCCCTACAATAACTTGTCAAGAATATGGAGTTGAACTGCTGTAAAATCTAGGCTAATAGCAATGGAAATTCAAGGATCAGGATCAGGATCTGGCATCACATTTGCCTACTGTGTAGGCCTTTCACCAACTGATTTTTGGGTATCATCATCCCTTTCTCTGACACCTTCAGACTGAATATCTGTCAACCAGCAGAGCGATGTGCAGCTTCTGATGCTCGTTCGAGTGCACAGCAGTGTTTTAAACATGATACAGGCCTCAAGGATGCTAGTTTTTTGATGGATATCCTCTGAGCGGTAAATTGTTCTACAAAGAGCACATTAGATGGGAATGGAATATAGGGGGTGGTATAGATAGTTAATGAGACAAGTTTGGTAAGATACAACAAGAAATCTTGCTAGGCCTCGTGGCAAAAAAAATTGCAAAAAATTCTACACACTCAACTAGAAAATGGAAGATTCAACCCACAGTTTATCATTTACCATTCTGAAGAGTCATAACGGTCTGAAACATCAACTGTTTCTTTCTCCGCAGATACTGCCATATCTGCTTAATTTCTCCAACCCTTTATGTTTTCAATTCACAATGAACAATACAAGTAACATCTCAGAAATAGCTGTAAATCAGAAAATGAAATGGGGGAGGGACTCAAGAAAATTGTAACCACTGGACAAATCAAACAGGGTAAATTATTAGAGTTGCTAACTGACACATCCCCAGGTCCCCGTCCTGATGGACTTCACCCTTAAAAGATGGGAGATAATTGATGCTTTGGCTTTAATTGTTGAAAATTTAGCAATCCTAGGAGTCACATTTCATAGTAAGCCCAGCTATCATCCAGCAAAATCTCCAGCAATTTCTGTTTTTAATTCTAAGCTAGTCAGTGCTACAGCCATGTAGCATGGACTAGTTACTATCTCTTGGTAGATGATAATTTCTCTTCCAGATATTAATGTAGTTAGCTGGTTGGTACAACCTGTTATCTTACTTTAAGGAATGAACTACTTAATTACACTGGCTCAGACTTATTGGTGGTTAATCCTTCAATACTTAGTGAGCAGTGCTACAAGAAGCATTTGGGCAAATCTACTCAAAGAAGATCTTAACACAACCAGGTTTGGACATCTCTTAGAACATTTATAAGTTAATATTCATTCTGCGTAGGACTTTATAGAAGCACCTCCCAATGCCATTAAGGTCTGGAGTGGGACACAAACCCACTCCAGACTCTGTCTTGGGATTTGTGATGCGCTGGACATACTGAGGGAGTGGGACCTCTTCAACCCCAACCAATTAGACCACGCCGGTATGATTGGCGTGGTCAGGGACCAATCATCGTTTAGAATCAGCACTAAGGCGACTGAAACGTAGGGACCTCTAATTGTCAGTGCCTTCACCCAATCAGATAGATGTAGGGTGGGGTGGGCGGGGCTGGAAACCAAACTTGGATAGAATAATGTTGAGCCTCAGACCAATCAGAGAGCGGCAGGACGGGCCCGGTACCAATCAGGGAGCAGGCAACGTAACACGGGGAACCACAACTGGTGGGCGTGGCCGGACCGGGATCCAATCAGAATGCAGAGGGATGTGCCGGGGACAAATCAGTGTGAGGGAGGTTGAGCCTGGGACCAATCAGGGAGCGGGAGGCCGAGCCAGGGACCAATCCGAAAGCGGGCGGTTGGACCGGGAACCAATCAGAGAGCGTGAGGTCGGGCCGTAGACCAATCAGAGAGTGGGAGGTCGAGCCGCGGAGCAATCAG
>NC_063347.1:57406628-57414307 GCF_021869965.1 Rhincodon typus | reverse complement strand
GGGAGGGGGTTGAGGGGAGTGGGGGGGTGAAGGGGGGTGGGGGATTGGGAGGGGGGTGAGTGGAGTGGGCGAGTGGACGGGGCGAGAAGTGGGTGGGGATGGAGATGGGGGTTTTGGGAGAGTGGGGTTGAGGGGGGAGGGTGTGTGTGAGGAGGAGTGTCTGAGGGAGTGGGTATGAGGGTAGAGTAAGGAGGGCTGGTGCTGTGTGTGTGGGTGTTGGGGGGGTCTTTAGCTATCCTTGGGTCTGCAGCCATGTTTTCATGAAAGAGTCAAACAGCACAATCCGTACAGTTTTCCACAAACTAAACTAATCCCATTTGCCTGCATTTGGCCCATATCCCTCTAAACCTTTCCTATTCATGTACCTGTCCAAGTGTATTTTAAATGTTGCAAGTGTGCCTACATTTATCACTTCCTCTGGCAGTTCATTCCACATTCGAACCACCATCCATGTCCCTCAGGTCCCTTTTAAATCTTTCTCCTCTCACCTTAAACCTATGCCCTCTAGTTTTGGACTCCCCCACCCTAGGGAAAAGACCTTTGCTATTCACTTTATCTATACCCCTCATGATTTTATAAACCTTTACAAGGTCACCCCTCAACCTCCCACGCTCTGGTGGAAAAATGTCCCAGCCTGTCCAGCCTCAAACCCTTCAGTCCTGGTAATATCCTTGTAAATCTTTTATCACTCTTTCCAATTTAGTAATATCCCTCCTACCGAAGGGAGACCAGAGCGGTACACAGTACTCCAAAAGATGCCTCACCAATGTACAATGTACAGCAACATGACCTTCCAACTCTTGTACTGAGTGCCATGGGCAATGAAGTCAAGCATATCAAACACCTTCTTCACCAATCTGTCTATCTGTGATGCCACTTTCAAGCAATTATGAACCTGCACCCCTAGGTCTCTTTGTTCAACAACACTCCCCAGGGCCCTGTTGTTAACTGTGTAAGTCCTGCCCTGTTTTGTCTTACCAAAATGCAACACCTCAGTGGCCCAGCTGATCAAGATTCCATTGTGCTCTTAGATAACCTTCTTCAGTGTCCACTATACCTCCAATTTTGGTGTCATTCGCAAAATTACTAACCATGCTTCCTATATTCTTATCAAAATCATTCATATACATGACAAATAACAGTGGACCTAGCACTGATCACTGCAGAACACCACTGGTCACAGGCCTCCAGTCCAAAAAACAACTGTCTACCACTAGCCTCTGTCTTTTAACATCAAGCCAATTTTGTATCCAATTGGCTAACTCTTCCCGGATCCCACATGATCTAACTTTACGAACCAGTCGACCATATTGAACCTTGTCGAAGGCTTTGTCTTTGTGGACTCTACCCTCATCTATCTTCTTGGCCACATCCTCAGAAAAACTCAAATCAAGTTTGTGAGACATGGTTTCCTTCGAACAAAGCCGGAGGAGCTGCTAATTGCCCAGTGCTAAAGGGGTAAGGACCAGGTTTGTGTTGGTGCTAATCCACCTAACCTATACGTCCCTGGACACAGCAGGGCAATTTAGGATGGCCAGTCCACTAACCTGAACATCTTTGGACTCTACACATTGCAGTCACCAAGGCTACAATCAAACCCAGGTCCCTTGTGCTGTGAGGAGCCAATGCTAACCACTGTACGGTCGATGTGTTTTAATTCTTGGCTGACTTTTATATTTGTTAACCCTCAGGCCACCCGTGGATGTTCCGTGATGCTGTTTCTGATGACCGGCTCCTTGTCAACGGGCATGAGGTCTTTGTACCACCCCCTGGACAGGTTAATGAAATTGGACAACCGTGCTATATCATGGTTAACATCACTATACCAGGTAACTGACTGCCAATAAAGTCCTCATGGCCACGAAAGCTCATTACAGCCTGTTCCAGTCATAAAGATTACTTCCTATACCTGGTTTGCACTGACTTTGCCGATCTCATTTTGGATGCTGTGTTAGTATTCAATGCAGGAAGGCATATGGAAATGATGAGGTGAGAGCAGCGTTACTAATGCACCTCGCAGTGAGATAGCTGCTCCCTTCTCTTTTGCACGACTCCCTCTTATAGGCTTGTGTGATGAAAATTATTCATTTTGGTAGCAGAAAAAGCAGCACGGTGGCTCAGCAGTTAGCACTGCAGCTTCAGTGCCAAGGATCAAGGTTCAATTCCACCCTTGGGTGACTGTGTGGAGTTTGCACATTCTGCCCGTGTCTGAGGGTTTCCTCTGGGTGCTCCGGTTTCTTCCCACAGGCCAAAGATGTGCAGGTTTGGTGGATTGGCCATGCTAACTGCAGGGTTATGGGGATATGGAAGGAGGCTGGGTTTGGTTGGGATGCTCTTCGGAGGGCTGATGCAGACTTGATGGGTCAAACAGCCTCTTTCCAAACTTTAGAGATTCTGAAAGGATTTTGATTCAATAGTGCACTGCCTGGTTGATAAGAATTGAAACTGTACAAAGTTTTCTCTTGAACATTTTGCCAATGGGCAAATTAGGTTGTTGTTTTACATCACAGTTCAGCTGTTTTTTTTTCTTTGTCCAGTTTATACACTAAAAGAGAGGTGTCTGCAAGTGGTGCGGAGCCTGGTGAAGCGAGAGGATTACAGAAACCTGGAGATTGTTGGATCACTTTATGATGAACTGGAGGATCAGCCACAGATCCTGAAAGATCTTAAGCGAATTCAAAGGCAACTTGCTGAAACAGAGGAGACCTTAGCTGACAGGGAGTCTTGAGCTTCTTCCACCTTTTCTTTCATCTATCCTCCCCTCCCCTAACTAATCCCCCCACCCCAAATTAAGACTTGTATATTGTGTATAGTCAAACTGCAAACATCCCAGTCTATATACAGAGTAGAATGGACCACATCAGTTATTTAAAATGTGGTGTATGCCTAGTGGGTTTGTGATGTAAAGTGTAAACAAGACTTTCTTCTGATCATCTAAATGCTTAGACCTTTACTGTACAATAAATTTTCAACTTTTGATCTTCCTCTTATATTTTCAAACAAACACAGAGAATGTGGAGAAACTCAGCAGGTCTGGCAACATCTGTGGAAAGAGAAACAAATTAACACTTAGAGACCAGTATGACTCTTCTTCAGAAGAGTCGTACCAGACTCAATGTTAACTCTGTTTCTCTCTCCACAGAAACTGCCAAACCTGATGAATTTCTCCAGCATTTTTGTTTTTATTTCCGATTTCACCAAATCATGCAAGCAATGATTACCTTGCACAGTACCCTTATCTCCATGATAGTTCTGTAAGGGAATACAGCACATGTGTTAGTACAAAGCTGGAGTATTGCTGACAAAAGTGGCATGCGTCAAGATTCGTTGTCTTGTACTCATCAGGGCAGATGCAAAATCTTAAATTTCACAGGGAACATCAATGTATACCTGCACTAGAAACAGGGTCCTGATTGGTGTTACCTTGACCAATCAGTTCCCTAGCTAAGCACTCAGCAGCCTATTCCTTATGCAGTACAAATTGTTCCCTTTGGGGTTTGGTGTTCTTGTGATTTTGACCTATTGAGTACAGAACAAAAGCTTTGGCATTGTGTCGGTCTTTTCAGCAATACCTGATGTATTATTGATCTGTATGGACAGTGTGGTCTCAGATTTGGTCTTCCATTCGTGTGGCTTTTTAGCCACGCTCAATAAATTTCTCAAGAAATTGCGGGGACACTAGATAACTATATGCTGGATGTGCAGATGGAATGAGGTACATCAGCTGGAAAATGAGGTAATTGGTGGCCAGCACTTACTATAGCTGCATGGGACTATTTAGGCTTGCAGTTATATGGGCCTTGCTACTATTCTATACTGAAAACATGAATGGTCTAACAAATTTCTGTGGATTTATTGATGACTGTCTGCTATTTGTGGCTCTAGTTCTGGTTTCCCTTGGGATCAGCAATACAGGTCAGGTCCAACAAACCAGTCCTGAAGAAGGGTTCTGACCCGAAATGTTGACTTTCCTGCTCCTCGGATGCTGTCTGACCTGCTGTGCTTTTCCAGCTCCATGTTTTTTGACTCTAGCTTTCAGCATCTGCAGTCTTTTCTGTCTCCAGGTTCAACAAATGCTCAGCACAGCCTTAATACAGCATCTTTTCAGTAGTATCTCTCTAGAAATGAATATCAGTGCCTTATTTTCTTTTAATGGTTATTGATCTGTTCTACATTACTACATGTGATTTGTGAACAGTATTTGTAACCTAGATCCCTTTGTTCACCTCTCCCATTTTCCAATGAGTATGTTTCTAACTAGAATGTACCACGTCATATTAAAGTTCATTCTGCATACCTCTGGTTATCTCCTTATATGTTGTTGCAGTCTTTTTCTGTTTAGCTCCACTCACTTGCTTATCAATTTAGAAATGTAATTCCAGATTCAGGTCCCAAGACCAAATGTGGACCCATCATTGATTCTGATACAGCATTTCCGTTTTTTTTTCTCGTGGCTCCATAAGGTTTCTTTTCCATCCGCTACAACAGCTACAGGTATCCCTTGCCCACCCAAAATCTTTTGCCATAAGTAACTGTTGTTCATATGGGAGCCCAGACAGTACAGGTGAGATATTCAGCTGAAAATGCCATCACTGATCTGTGGTACTGAAGTCAGCAGAAACATTTTGACTGACACCACCCCTGAGCTTATCTCTTGCTGAACTAAACTGACAAGGAAACACAGTCTTCAGAACATGAAGCCAGTGACACCCACGTCTCACAAGTGAATTTAAAGAAAAACCTGCCATGAATTTCTGGCTGAACATTTTGTGTCATTTATTATCTTTTCTTTAGATAACTGATTTCTGTACAGCGAATCCATGTGTATATTTTGTATGTAATATCTGAAGATAGTTATTAAATGTTTGTTCTACACTCAGTATTGTGTGATTTTTCTGTCTAACTCTGAGCACTGCAATGCAGTGATAGAGATAGTAGGAACTGCAGATGCTAGAGAATCTGAGATAACAAGGTTTTATAGCTGGATGAACACAGCAGGCCGAGCAGGAAAGCTGACATTTCGGGCCTAGAGGGTCTAGGCCTGAAACGTCAGCTTTCCTGCTCCTCTGATGCTGCTTGGCCTGCTGTGTTCATCCAGCTCTACACCTTGTTACCTCTTAATGCAGTGATAGGACTGGATTGTGGATGGTGTTAGAGTTTTGTGATAGTTAGAACAAGTGAAAACTAATGCAGATACTGCAGTAATTCGTCCATGGGCAAGTCTCTGGTTTCAGGATGGTGCTGTACTGTCCACTCTTTGTAATAACAGTGTGGAGCTGGTGGAACACAACAGGCCAGGCAGCATCAGAGGAGCAAAAAAGTTGACATTTCAGGTTGGGACCCCTCTCCACGAAGGTGGCTCTGAAATAAATAGAGGGGTGGGGCTGGGGAAAGTAGGGAGTGGTGGGGATTGGTCAGTGAGGTGGGAGGGGTGGATAGGTGGGAAAGTGAATTAAAAAAAACCTGCCATGAATTTCTGGCAGAACATTTCACATCATTTATTATCTTTTCTTTAGATAACTGATTTCTGTACAGCAAATCAGTGTGTATATTTTGTATGTAATATCTCAAGATAGTTATTAAATGTTTGTTCTACACTCTCAATATTGTGTGATTCTTGCAGTTGTGTCAGGTCAGGGAGGCGACGATGAGGATGAGGGTTGGTCATGGGATGAGGCTGCGGGAGGGGAGATTTTGAAACTGGTAAAATCCATGTTTAGGCCATTGGGCTGTAGGCTCCCAAGGCAGAATGTGAGGTGCTGCTCCTCCAGTTTGCAGGTGGCATCACCTTCTTTCACCCACCTTCCTGCAAGAATGCAATCCCCTACTCCCAATTCCTCTGCCATGTCTGCTCCCAAGATGGGGCGTTCCACTCCTACACATCCCAGATGTCCTCCTATTTCAAGGACCGCAACTTCCCCCTCCGGTGATGGAAAATGTCCTCAACCACGTCTCTTCCGTTTCCTGCACCTCTGCCCTCACATCCCCTTCCCCACCAACAAAAATAAAGACAGAATGCCCCTTGTCCTCATATATCACCCCACCAACCTCCGCATCCAACGTATCATTCTCCGCTACTTCCGCTACCTGCAATCTGACCCCACAACCAAATGTATATTGCCCTCCTCACTCCTATCTGCCTTTCGTAAGGCCCGCTCTCTCCGCGACTCCCTCGTCCGCTCCACACTCCCTACTAGCCCCACCACCTCCTGGCACCTTTCCCTGCAACTGCAGGAAGTGCTACACCTGCCCCTCACCTCCATTCAAGGCACAAAACAAACCTTCCACATCAGACAGATGTTCACCTGCAGATCCATCAATGTGGTCTACTGCATCCACTGCTCCTGATGTGACCACCTCTACATCGGTGAGACCAAGCCAAGGCTCGGAGACAGGTTTGTAGAGCACCTGTGCTCTGGCTCTGTTCTGCGACAAATGAGAACACCTTCCAGTCGCGAACCATTTTAACTCCCCCTCCCACTCCCTGAGTGACGTGTCCATCCTGGGCCTCCTCCAGTGTCACAATGATGCCACCCACAAACTGGAGGAGCAGCACCTCATATTCCGCCTTGGGACCCTACAGCCCAATAGCCTAAATGTGGATTTCACCAATTTCAAAATCTCCTCACCCCAGGCCTCATCCCATAACCAACCTTCCTTCTCATCCCAACCTTCCTTCTCATCCCAGCCTCCTTGACCTGCCACAACCCGTCCATCTTCTCTCCTCCCTATTCGCTCCTCCCACCTCACTGACCAATCCCCAGCACTCCCTACCTGCAATCACCTATCACCAACCCACCTACCTTCCCCAGCCCCCCCCCTCCCCTATTTATTTCCGACCTCCCTTCCCCCCACCACCCCATTTCTGAAGAAGGGACCTGACCTGAACTGAAACGTCAGCTTTCCTGCTCCTCTGATGCTGCCTGGCCCGCTGTGTTCATCCAGCTCCACACTGTCTTATCTCTGACTCCAGCATCAGCAGTTCTTACTATCTCTGACTGCTCTCTGTGTTTTGGGAGGGTACCGTACTGGTTCAAGAGGGTCCCACATTGACCCAGTTGCTGGGTTATGGAGGATGAGATTTCTGATGGTCTTGATATGAGGTAGAGTTTGGCACTGACCAGTCTCTGTGTTAGGGACTTACAACGACTGGATTATGGGCTAAAGTGGGTCTCACATGGGGGGAGTGTGTCATACTCACAGGGCTTTGGACTAGGGAGAGTCTCACACAGACCCGTTTCTGGATTAAGGAGTACCTCTCTGTCTCTCTCTCTCTCTCTCTCTCACCATTGTCTGGATTAGGAAGGGTCTCACGCTGATGATTTTCAGGATTAGCAAGTTTCTGTCACTGACCAATTTCTGAGTTAGGCATGATTTCACATTGACCCCCACCTTCTGGATACAGGGAGACGGTCACACTGAGCCTAGTTCCTGCATTTAGGGAGGGTCTGACTGGCCACTTTCTGGCACTGAACCGGATACTTTAGTGACAACGTTGTCCATTGTCACTCCCGCGTCACTATGGTTACCGTCCCTTAAACACACCCGCGCGCACCCGCTCCTGAGGGAGACACCCGCGCGCACCCGCTCCCGAGGGAGACTCACCCGCGCGCACCCGCTCCCGAGGGAGACTCACTCGCGCGCACCCGCTCCTGAGGGAGACTCACTCGCGCGCACCC
>NC_063347.1:57406240-57406528 GCF_021869965.1 Rhincodon typus | reverse complement strand
TCCTCAGTGGGACTGACCCGCGCGTACCCGCTCCTCAGTGGGACTGACCCGCGCGTACCCGCTCCTCAGTGGGACTGACCCGCGCGTACCCGTTCCTCAGTGGGACTGACCCGCGCGCACCCGTTCCTGAGGGAGACTCACCCGCGTGCACCCGCTCCTGAGGGAAACTCACCCGCGCGCACCCGGTCCTGAGGGAGACTGACCCGCGCATACCCGCTCCTCAGTGGGACTCACCCGCGCGCACCCGCTCCTCAGTGGGACTCACCCGCGCGTACCCGCTCCTGAGGG
>NC_063347.1:57395813-57406230 GCF_021869965.1 Rhincodon typus | reverse complement strand
ACTGACCCGCGCGTACTCGCTCGTGAGGGAGACTGACCCGCGCGTACTCGCTCGTGAGGGAGACTGACCCGCGCGTACCCGGTCCTGAGCTGGAAATAAAAACATGCAGAAGAGAAAGAATCGCGGTCCACGCAAATGGCAAGTCTTTCCCATCTCCTTGGAGACAGCAAGAACTGCAGATGCTGGAGTCAGAGATAACACAGTGTGGAGCTGGAGGAACACAGCGGGTCATGCAGCATCAGAGGAGCCTTTTGCTGAAGAAGGGTCCCGACCCCGAAACACCAATTTTCCTGCACCTCTGATGCTGCCTAGTCTGCTGTGTTCATCAAGCTCCATACTGTTGTTTCCCGTCTCCTTCACAGCTTCTACTTTCACGGCTGCTGCTAACTCCATGTCCTCTTCTCATTCGCCCTCAGCCTTACCGTCTGGGATAAAAATGATCCTGCTATTTATCCTCATCCAATTACCAACCACTGGGCCATACTGAAGTACCAGGTATGATCTCTCTCTAAATTTCAGAGCGGGGTTGGGTCAGTCATTGAATCCATCGCAGTCTTTGTAGCTCAACCTCTTGTTGATGGGACAGTAGAGTTCACTCTTGTTTACCTCAGGGTCACCTGTTAGAAATCCCATGTCTCCTTTTGGCACACTAATGTAATCAAAAGATCCAATCGAACTAAAGCAATGTGATTATCGATGGATACAGGATATTGCATCCTTGTTGTGTCCTCTGCTTGTAATTCTTATGTTCCAGGCCACATATGTGTAGTCCAGACCTAAAATAATTTACAATCATTCCATCAAAAGTTTGGGCTGGGGTGATTACTCCATGCTTCTCTTGAGGGAGAGACACAGAGGTGAAAGTTACAGTCTCTACATCCTGGCTGGGTTTCTAATTGCTGCACACAAGGTCAACCATCAAATGAATAAGGTCCTGGGGTTAATTGAATTTTACCAATTCACAATAAACCCACAATTGTTCCATTATTAATTCCAGACTTTGCTCTTCCTTCAGTCTTACCTGGCTGCCCATTCTATGAAATAATAACTTTTTTGTCCACTTTTCAGCTATCAGTCTTGAAGTTTTATTGCTTTTTAACCTTTGCTCCCTTGACCTACTTTATATGTTTTGATTTCAAGCAAAATTTAGAATTTGCCCCTACACTTTGCCAGTTTGTCTCGCTTTACTGAAATTGCAATGGGTTGCTGGTTAATACGGGATGGTGTGCTTCCCAAGTCACAACTACTGAATTTCAGATACAGCATTACTCTCTCTGCTCTCTTGGATCCCGCATCGCTATTTGAAGAACAGTACAGCATTAATCTCTGGTATCCTATATTGAATCCTCCTCAATCGATATCACTAGGGCAGGTGATTTGTCCTTTATCACTTTGCTCTTTGTGCGAGTTTCCTATGCCCAGGATGGTTGCCAGATTTCCTATATTACAACAGTGGCTACACTCTGCAAGTACTGTACACGAAATTGTGAAAGGTGCTATACAAATGCAAGGATTTCTGTTTGATTTCTTTGGCTTCCCAAAACCAGAAGCTGACCCTTTTGATAACCAGGTAGCCACCATACCTCCTGTCCTGTTTGAGTTCAAGGAGACTCTGTATGAGATATTCCACTAAATCATGGGACAGCAAAGAGAAGTCATTTGTCACCGTTTGACCAGAGAGAGTCACAGGATGTGGAGCAACACAAGGACAATGGCAAGACCATGAACATGTTCAATTGGAGTCTAAATGAGTTTGTACTCCAGGGAATTAGGGGTCACAGATACTATAGATCATAGAATCCCTACAGTGTGGGAGCAGGCCATTCAGCCCATCAGGTCCATACCAACCTTCTAAAGAGCATCCCGTCCAGACCAACCCTATCCCTGTAACCCTGCAATTCCCATGGCCAATCCACCTAGCCTGCACATCTTTGGACTGTGGGAGGAAACCGGAGCACCCGGAGGAAACCCACGCAGACACAGGGAGAATGTGCAAACTCCACACAGACAGTCACTCGAGAGTGGAATCAAACCCAGGACCCTGGTGCTGTGAGGCATCAGTGCTAACCACTGAGCCACCATGCCATGGATCATGGTGAGAGGGTAGAGTAATCCAGCAGATAGTATATTAGTTGGGCACAAAGGTCTTTTCTTTATTCTAACATGCAATTGTTTTGAAGAATGATTAAATGTTTCTGCTTTTACAGGCACCTGGATTGAGCGTGAGTGTGCCTGATAGTAAGTGGATTGGAATCAAGTATATAACTGACAGCCATGGGGAACATTAGTGACCTGTATATTTACAAGACAGTTATTAGTAATTAGTGCTAGCTGAATAGTGGCCAGAGCTGAGGTCCTGGCAAATAAGTGGATTCAGATATATGTGCAAGTTGTATGGAGTGGGTGATCACAGTGAGTTTGGAGTCAGTATTTGCAGTCGGTGAGTTTCAAGCCAGTGATTACAGTCATTGGGATTGGAGTCAATGATTACAGTCAGTTGGATTGGTGTTAATGATTACAGTCTGTGGGTTTGGGGTCAGGGTCAGTGGTTACAGTCGGGATTGGAGTCAGTGGTTACAGTCAGTGGGATTGGAGTCAGTGGTTACAGTCTGAGATGGGGATTAGAGATTACAGTCAATGGCATTTTAGTTGGCGATTACAGTCTGTAGGACTGGAGATGGTGATTACAGTCTGTAAATAGGGGTTAGTGAGTACAGTCAGTGGGATTTAGCTGGTGATTACAGTCAATGGGCCTGAAGTTGGTGTTTATATTTAGGTGCAGCTGAAGTAGTTGTATATTTAGATATAATGTGTGCCATGTAATTAGCTTCTGGTATATCATGCCACTTACTGAAATTGAGTTGAGTTTTGACTTGAAATAAAAACATAAAAAAAACAGCAGAATAGGCCATTTGGTCCATCAAGCCCACTCTGCCATTCATCATGATCATGGCTGATCCTTGCAACGCTATACTTCCATGCTCTCCCCACACCCTCCTTGACACTTTTAGCATTTGGAAATCCATCCATTCCTTTTGAAATAAACTCTGTGACTTTACCTCCACAGCCTTCAGTGGTAGGGAGTTCCACTGATTCATCACTCCCTGAACAAAGAAATTTCTCCTAATCTCAGTCCAAATTGTCCTACCCTATATCCCAAGACCATGATCCCTTGTTCCAGACACACTCGCTGTCAGTGGAAACATCACATCTTTGTCAGTCTGTCCAGGCGTGTCTGAATTTTATCAGTTTCAGTGGGATCCCCTCTCATTCTAGGTCAGAAGGACCTTGTGCAAAAATACCAGTCCCTTAAGGTGTTCGGCCTTTATTAGCCGAGGCATACAGTTTAGGAGCAGGGAGGCTATGTTGGAACTGTGTGAAATGTTGTTTAGGTTACAGCTAGATTATTGTGTGCAGTTCTGGAATTATAGCAGGGATGTGATAGTATTTGAGAGGGTGCAGATTTATCAGGATGTTGTGGGCTGGAGAGGTTCATTTATGAAAAGAAATTGGAAAGACTGGGGCTGTTTTCCCTAGAGCAGAGGAGACTGAGAGTGGACATGATTGAGATGTATAAAATTATGAGGGGCATAGAGAGAGCAGACAGGAAGGAACTTTTCGCCTTGGTAGAGGGATCAATGACCAGGGGCAGAGATTGAAAATAACAACGAGGAGGTTTAGAAGGGATTTGAGGAAAAGTTTTTTTGTCACTCAGAGGTTGGTGGGAATCTGGAACTCACTGCCTGTAAGGATGGTAGAGGCAGAAACCCCCATAACATTTAATATTTAGATGTGCACTTACCAGGACATACAGACTATGGGCCAAATGCTGAAAAATGGGATTGGAACATTTAGGTGTTTGTTTTTGACCAGCACAGACTCAATGGGCTGAAGGGCCTTTTTCGGTGCTGTAGATCTCTATGACATTCTTCTAAACACCAGGAAATATAGGCCCATTTGAACCAGCCTCTGCCCATACCACAAGCCTGCCATTCCAGGAATCAGCTTGGTGAACATTTGCTGCACTCCCTCTATGGCAAGTATATCTTTTCTTAGGTAAGGAGACCAAAATGCATGTAATACTCCACATGTGGTCTCACCAAGGGTCTGTACAGTTGCAGTAAGATTTGCTTGCTCCTGTACCCAAAGCGCCTTGCAATGAAAGGCCAACATACGTTAACCTTCGTAACTGCTTGTTGCACCTCCACATTTTCTTTCAGTGACTGGTCTACAAGGATGCCAAAGTTCCTTTGTACATCAACATTTTCCAATCTATCAGCATTTAAATAATACTCTACAATTCTGTTTTTTTCCACTCAACTGGGCAACTTTATACTTATCCACGCTATACTGCATTCTGCCATGAGTTTGTGCATGCAATCAACTTGTCTGAATCACTCTGAAGCCTCTTTAAGTCTTCCTGACCATTCAGTCCCACATGTACTGCATCATCAGCAAACTTGGAAATGTTACATTTGATTCCTTCATCCAAATTGTTGATATCTATATTACAAATAGCTGGGGCCCAAGCACCGATCCCTGTGATTAACCACTTGTCACTGTCCTCCACTTCAAAATATCCCATTTATTCTCACTGTCTGTTTCCGGTCTGCTAACCAATACGTCATCCATGCCAGTATTTTACTCAAACCCAACATGGTTTGATTTTACACACTAACCTCTTATGTGGGACTTTATGGAAAGCTCTCTGAAAATTCAAAAACATCACATCCACTGGTTCTCCTTCACCTATTCTCCTTGTCACATCCTCGAACAGTCTAGGTTTGTCAAACACAATTTCCTTTTCATACATCGAAGTTGTCTTTGTGTAATCCCATTGATATTTTGTAAACATCCTGTTGTCACATTCCTTATAATAGACTCTAACGATTTCCCTATTACTGACGTTAGGCTAACCAGTCCTGTCATTCCCAGTTTTCTCCCTCACTCTCCTTTTTAAATAGGCATTTGCCTCCCTCTAGTTTGCTAGGACTGTTCCAGAATCTGCAGAAGTTTGGAAAATGACAACCAATGTATCCACTATTTCCACAGCCACCTCCCTGAATACCCTGGGATGTAGATAGTGGAATGGAGTCTGGGAGCATGTACCGTCGGGCCTGAATAACCCAGGTCTTTGTGTCTCACCACTGTTTAGAGTCGCCGCCCTATTTTAAAGAGTCGATGTCCCGTTTCCGTTGCAACGGCTGTTTGAGCAGTGTCGCGATGTCAAGGATTAGCGACTATCTGAAGGATGAGTTCAGTGAGATGAAGCCAGGTGTGCCTCAGTTACAAATGGTTTTCATTGTTTGTGTGCGCTACAGCTTGTACCGAGACACTAATGAGCTGTATTTTCCTTTCTGCCAAATGGGTAGATGCCTATCCATCCACCAAGCCTAGGATTCCTCCTCAATTTGCAAATCCGTATCAAGAGATGAAGCTGAGCAGCTTCAGATATTGGATAGAGGGTGACACCTGTGGCAACCTTTGTAAGTACTTCCATTGTTAACAAAACGTAACGGTGAGGATAGCATTCCAGCCACAGCAAGTGTTATGGCCAGGCCATATCGACCAGGAGGATCCCAAGTTTAACCTGCTGGTCTCATCCTGGCTGTTAAACTGGCCTGAGTTCCTCCGTTGTTGGATGGTTCAGAAACTGCACCAGGGCTCCCTCTTGTGTCTGACCATTGGTGCACGACGCTGTATTGTCTTGTTGCTGGTATTAAGGCCAGAGGGTGGATTATTGTATCTTAAATGCAGGTGAAACAAAAGAAAATCTGATCAATGATTAGGAGGGATGTTTCTTCACTGCAAAATACAAATAGTGTGACAAGTCCAGATTCTTTAAGCATCCTTGTGTAACTGCCACATTCCTGTCCTTACAGGTCCAATGGTACGGAATAAAACTATTACATGGTGAACGACACAACCTCTAACCTGAGAGCCTGTGAGCATCCTGTCTACTCTCTGTATATTTTCGTTTGAATGGTTTCAACAGCTGGCTTCATTTTAGCACAATTTTTCCGTCAAGTCTTATGCATTTTGAATAAACCATGTTAATGAAGAGGATTCAAGTTGTCACTTTGGAAAGGAGACAGGCTGACTGCATATTTACTGAGCCTCTTTATTCATTCACAGGATGAGGGCATCACTGGCTAGACAGCATTTATTGCCCATCCCTAATTGCCCAGAGGGCAGTTAAGAATCAACCACATTGCTGTAGGTCTGGAGTCACATGTAGGCCAGACCAGGTAAGGATGGCAGTTTCCTCCTTGAAAGGACATTAATGAACCAAATGGGTTTTTCTCACAATTGGCAATGGATTCATGGTCATCATTAGACTCTTAATTCCAGATATTTATTGGATTCAAATTCCACCACCTGCCATGGCAGGATATGAACGCGGGTTCCCAGAACATTATCTGGGTCTCTGGATTAACAGTCCAGTGATAATACCACTAGGCCATTGCCTCCCCCTAACCTGCTGGTTCTCTCGCTTTCTACGACGCTGTCAAAGTTTAAATTTATCTTTAAATTTATCATCCAACTTCCACTTTTCCATTCTCCAATTAGCATAAACTTGGGAGAAACAAGAACTTACATCTGTGCGGCACATCATTACATCCTCAAGATGATCCAAAGATTTACTTTTGCAGCGTTTGTGATGTAGTCACACTCAGGGCTCTCTCTCTCACTCACTCACACATGGAACAGAGATATGTTATTAGACCAGTTATTACCTTGTTAATAATATCGGTGAAGGGAGAATGGCCAAGAACTGCCATTTTCCTTCAAATAATGTCTTGGGATCATCATCATAGAATCCCTACAGTGTGGAAACAGGCCACTTGGCCCAACAAGTCCACACTGCCCCTCTGAAGAGCATCCCACCCAGGCCCATTACCCTATATTTCCCATGTCCAACCCACCTAACCTAAACATCCCTGGGCACTATGGGCAATTTAGCGTATCCAATGCACCTAGCCCGCACATCTTTCGACTGTGGGAGGAAACCAGAGCACCTGGAGGAAACCCACGCAGACACGGGGAGAATGTGCAAACTCCATGTAGACAGTTGCCCGAGGGTGGAATTGATCCCGGGTTCCTGGCGCTGTGAGGCAGCAGTGCTAACCACTGAGCCACCGTGCTGCCCCCTCATGAAAAATAAAGATACTGAACTTGAAATCTCCTGAGTAAACATGCAGGGCTTTATATAAAATTACCTCAAAATCAACAAATCCAACAATTGTGGCATTCAATCAATGAAAACAATGTAATACAAGACATCAGCTCAGAATTCCAGAATCTCATGAACCAGTAGGGTCCATTAGCATGGAGGGATCTGAGTTCCTCACCAGCATATCCTAGGATCAGAGTGTTAATTTCTAATACATCCCAGAATCAGGCTGTATGAATTCCCAGTATATGCTAGGATCCCAGAGAGCTCTTTAGGCACGGCAGTAGTGTGCCTACCTCTGAGTAAGGAGGCCTAGGTTCAAGTCCTACCAAGTCCAGAGCGGTGTAATAAGATCTCTGATCAGGTTGATTAGATTAGAACCTATCTATCCTTGGCTTGGTGTGTGTGAATTCCCACCGTGTCCTGAGTTTGTGCGAATTCCCAGTCAATTCCAGAATCAGGGTGAATGAATGTCCAGTGAATCCTGGGATCAGAGTTTGTGAATTTCCTGTGTATAGTGGGATTAGTGAACGTGAATTCGCAGTGTGTGTTGGGATTGAGGTGTCTGAATTCACTAGCCTACAACTGGACAGGGGGCTGCATAACTGAGTCATAGAATCGTACAGCATGGAAATAGGCCGATCGGTCCAACTCATCCATGCTGACCAGGTTTCCTAAACTGAACTAGTCCCATTTGCCTGCATTTGGCTCATATCCCTCTAAACCATTCCTATTCATGTACCTGTCTAAATATCTTTCAAATGTTGTAACTGTACCTGCATCCACCACTTCCTCTGGTAGCTCATTCCATACATGCATCATCCTTTGTGTGAAAAAGTTGGCCTTAGGTCCCTTTTAAAAAAGGGGCAAATTTTTTTTATGGGAGAGTAACCTTAGAGGCAGTGTGGTCTGTATAAGAACATGATTGAAGGGCTAGCCATACATATGAGTTTGGATGGAGGGAAACAGAGATAGATTGAAGTCACAAAGTGTGTGGAAAATGTTCATTTAATTTCACCAAATGCTGAGGAACGAAGAGTGTTGAGTTTGAAGTACATGTGAAAGATAATATGGAGAGTGAGGGCTCAAGAAAGATGAGGATAAGTTGAGTCCTGAAGACCTCTATGTCCAAAGCAGTTTGATCGATGGCCGAGGCAGGATGTCTGGATTGACAGGGCAACTTTGACGTTGGGGAAACATTTATCATCAGGGAAGCTGGAACTCCATCAGTCCGGGAAACTGGGGAAACAAAGTCGGGGGGGAGACAGAGGGAAACAAAACAGGCAAAGAGGCTGCAGACAAGGAGGCAGAGAAAAGTGATTGTTGCAAAAACCCAAAACATAACATCAGCGATATTAACAGCACAGGAGGAAGCTGGGTGATTCATGGATAAAGAACCCTGATTACATTTCAATATTTACAGTGCAACGTAAACCTTCTCGATGGCAGCCACTAAGTGTCATTGTGTTCCTAAGAGGAGACAAATAGCCAAAGTGGTCTTAATAATTCCAAATAGTAACACTACTTTAAAAGGATGCACACACAGATGACTCTAGTTCAGTTTTACCCCAACTCTCACTGTTGCGTGCGATTGGCAGGCAAGACTGCAGGAAGGTGAATGGGATGCATATTGGTCTTCTTATATCTCGCAGCTACTGCCACTACGTAGAACATGCATGATCTATACAAACTTGTTTTGAGCATCCAGTGACAAGATTTTAAACTGATTTAACCACAAGACTTGAACAACAGACCTCAGCAGTTTTGGCCCATTGTTTGTGCTGGTTCTTTCCTGGAATAATACAACTGTCCAGTGCCCTCTACAGTGCTCTGCAGTTTCTCTGCAATAACCTGCTATAACTGCTCCACGTGACAAAGTATTCCACAAACAATTCTGTGCAGGCCAAACTCTCTGAAATCCTTTCTTTTCTTAGTGATCATTTTAAACTGAAGTCTCCTTCAGACTCCCAAGCTCTCCCTCATTAAGAGATTGCTATTTAAAAAGCTTCCATTTACTCTCTATGCATTCTTTGTTTCAATGGCAACAATTTCAGGATCCCAAGTACAAAGGCCCAATTTATAAAACTCTTAAAGCGTGTCAAAGTTCACCCTGGCTGCTGGAGAGAGAATCTAGAACCTTGGGACAGTCTCAGAATACAGAATGAGGCAAGCCATTTATGACTCCAATAAGGGGGAGTTTCTTCACTCAGACAGTGGTGAATTTTTGGAAATCTCTCTGCTCCAGAGGGAAGTTCAAACTCAATTATTGAACATGATAAGATAGAGACTGATAGACTACTAGGTACCAACAACATAAGGGAATATGTGGACAGCATGCGAAAATGGTCTTGAAGTAGATGAGCAGTCCAGAATTGTTGAGCAGGCTTGAAGGGCTGAAATGTCTTTTCCTGTTCTCATCTCAAACCATCAAGATATACACCCCAAACAAATGTAAATACAGCATCAATTCAATGAGATAATGACTGACTGTGAGCTAACTCCCAAACTGCCCTTTATGGCATTTCCTTTAATATCTTAGATTAAATCTCAGATTTAAAACTAAACTTTGAGATAACGTTTGCTATTAACGCAAGTGAGTTCCAAACCTCTCCTATCTTTTGTGTGCACAAGCGTTTCCTAATTGCACTCCTGAAACCCCACTGGCTAAGTCCCAGACTCCCCCAACCAGCAGGAACTGTTTCTCTCCATCTATCCTATCTGTTCACCTTAACATCTGATATCTTCGATCAAATCACCCTTTCATATTCTAAATTCCCAGAGAATTCCCTAGTTCCCGTAATCCACCCTGCCTTTGAATCTTTGCAGTCCAAGTATCATTCTGATAAATCTATCTTATACTCCCTGCAGAGCTGTTACATCCTTCCCGAGGTGTGGTGGTCCAGATATAGACAGAGTGGTGAAGAAGGCGTTTGGCATGCTTACCTTCATTGGTCAGAAGTTGGGAGTACAGGAGTTGGGATGTCATGTTGCAACAGGACATTGGTGAAGCACTTTTGGAATACTGTGTACAATTCCGGTCACCCTGCTATAGGAAGGATGTTGTTAAACTAGAAAGGGTTCAGAAAAAAATTTACAAGGGTGTTGCTAGGACTGAAATGTTTCAGTTATAAGGACAGGCTGGATAGGCTTTTATCCCCTGGAATGTCAGACGCTTATGGAGGTTTACAAAATCATGAAGGGGATGGATAGGATGCAAAGCAAAAGACTATTTCCAAGGGTAGG
>NC_063347.1:57385508-57395313 GCF_021869965.1 Rhincodon typus | reverse complement strand
CGTTCTCCCCGTGTCTGTGTGGGTTTTCTCCAGGTGCTCCGGTTTCCTCCCACAGTCCAAAGATGTGCAGGCTAGGTAGATTGGCCACACTAAATTGCCTGTAATGTTCAGGGATGTGTAGATTAGGTGGGTTATAGAGGGAAGGGTCTGGGTGGGATGCTCTGAGAGTCAGTGTGGACTTGTTGGGCCAAAGGGCCTGTTTCCACACTGTGTAGGGATTCTATGATCTATGATTCTACGATACTTTCATGCCCTAACATCTCCCTCACAATACCCTTGTTTCACTTTGTTGTTCACCTTGACAGGAAGAAATATAAAACAGAAAACAACTGGAAAATTCTGAGGTACAGAGGGATCTAGCTGTTTTAGTACGAGTCACAAAAAGTTAGTATCCAGGTACAAGTAATTCAAAACCTAATGGAATGCTTTCCTTTATTATGAAAGGACGTTTCCTCTTGTGGGTGAGTCCAGAACTAAGGAGCACTGTTTTAAAATTAGGATTCACCTTTTTAGAACAGATGAGGAGAATTTTTTTCTCTGAGGGATGTGCGAGTTTGGAACTCAGTGCCTCAGAAACTGGTAGAATCTGGGTGTTTGAATACTTCTAAGACAGAGATGGATAGGCAAGGGAATCAAAGGTTAACAAGAGTAGATGGGACTGTGGAATTCAGAACACAAACAGATCAGCCATGATCTTATTGAATGATGGAACAGGCTCCAGGTCTAAATGAGCAGCTTATGCTTCTAACTTATATTGGCTGTGTTTCCTTCAAACCTGACCATTCCACATTTTAATTGCCCACCATTTAGTAGATGTGCCTTAAGGTGCCTCAGTCCCAAACTCTGGAATTCCCTCCTTAAAACCTACCTGCTTCCCCACCTAATTTTATTCCTTTAAAACACTCCATTAAAACCAGTGACTTTGGCTAAGGTTTAATCATCTGACTTGATATCACCTTAATATCTCGGGGTCAAATGAATAAATAATTCTATAATGCTCCTGTGAAACACCTTGGAACATTTTATACTGTTAAAGTTACTGAATAAATACGAGTTTGCGTTGAACGAAGATCCGAGAGGGTTGTACGTCAGCATTCCCGAAATGTTTTTACCATGCATTTAGATACATCTTCATCATTGACTGTTTTAATGCTACACTGATTGACCAGCTCCACCAGATGGTGATAGAGCACATCTTTTGTGTGAATCATTAGGTGCTATGTCTCCAGCAAATGACTCCTCTTCAAGTATTTAATTTCCATTTGACAGTTAGGTACTGCATCTGCTTCCTCCACCATATCGGGTATTACCTTCCAGATTGTGAAATCTCACTGTGTAACATTTCTTTTTCTGCATAACACTGTTGGACCATAAGAATTAGGAGCAAAAGTAGGCCATTCAGCCCATCGAGTCAGCTCTGTAATTCAATGAGATCATGGCTGATCTGAATATCCTCAAGTTCAATTTCCCGCCTTTTCTGAATAGCCCTTGATTCCTTACTGATTGAAAATCTGACTATTACTTAAATACATTAATGTAGTTTTTCAGAGGGTGGTTCATATGTGGCATGAGGCATGTGGCAGATGCAGGTACAGTTACAGCATTTAAAAGACATTTGGATAGGTACATGAATAGAAAAGGTTTAGAGAGATTTAGGCTAAACACAGTCAAGTGGCACTAGTTTTGTTTGGGAAACTTGGTAAATATGAATGAATTGGATTGAAAGGTCTGTTTCCATGCTGCACGATTCTACTTGAATATACACCTAATGACACAGCCTCAGCAGTCCCATGTAGTAAAGAATTCCACAGGTTCACAACCCGCTGAGAGAAGAAATTGCTCATGTCTGTCTTAAATGCAGGCGGATGATCTGAGGAGAGTGTGACAATTAGATGGGATTGATACAGAGCAGTGGGGGAAGAGTGTAGGGCAGTGGGAATCAGATTGGGTTTGATACAGGGATGTGGGAGAAGAGTGGGAGATAGCAAGAACTGCAGATGCTGGAGTCAGAGTCAACACAGTGTGGAGCTGGAGGAACGGAGCAGGAAAGTTGACGTTTCAGATTTACACCCTGATGAAGAGTGTGAACCCGAAACGTCGACTTTCCTGCTCCTCTGATCTTGCCTGCTGTGTTCCTCCAGCTCCGCACTGTGTTGAATATGGGGGAAGAGTGGAGGCCAGTGGGGATTACATTGGGTTTGAAACAAGGATATGGGGGATAAATTTGGGATGGTAGGGATTTGAATTTTGATTGCTCTGGCATGGAGATGCAGCAATATAATGAGACTCTCCTCCTGTGCTCAATGTCTACAGTTCTAATATTTTTGCCTTTAAATTGTAGATCTCGGTCCCTATTGAGCGTACAGTGGAGCTGGCAGAGTCGCTGTTGAAGAACAGTGAGGTGAAACTTGCTGGCCTTGGGTCGAGGGATAGCTTACGCCTGGAGGCCGGGCTTTGTCTGTATGGAAATGACATTGATGAGACCACCACTCCAGTGGAAGCAACACTTTTATGGACCATAGGTATTCCACCTGTCCATTCCCTGTATCTATATAGGATATGGTAACCTAGCTTCCTAACCAGACAATGAAAAACATCCCTGACCACTTGATGCGCGAGCCTTTCTGCTCCTATGATGCTGCTTGGCCTGCTGTGTTCATCCAGCTCTACACCTTGTTGTCCCTGACCACTTGATGCTTTGATTCAGTGCATTTATTTAGATTTTTACATGCATATACATATATACGTTGTACAGATTCTGATCCAGACTTCAGCCAGATCTATCCCTCACTGAGTGTTGCTGCATGTTTCTCTTCTATATCTTTGTCCAAGTGTCCAGCATCAGCCAGGCTTGGTTACAAAGACACACTTTGACCAATTTCCTAACTGGTGATCACGTATCTAACTTCTGCAGAACATTTCACTTTGTTTTGCTAACGTTTTTCCTTCCTCCACTTCAGCCAATCCTACTATTTTGATTTATTCTCAGTTTGTTTCTGTGCCAGCTCTATTATTTAAAATCTGTTAGGTTATTGATATCCATTTAGTTTAGGTTAAGCGTATCCAATCTGAACAGTTTTGCTTTGCTCCAAAACGGGTATTCACATTCGAGGAATTTAAAACTAAACTTAACTCCTCCAAGCACTGACTGGTGTGTCTAACCTGATTATGCCTAACTGCTGTCGTGAAACAATCAAGGAGTTATCCTCTTTAAACTTGTACCTAACCCACTTTGCAACTATGTGATGTCTTTCTCTTCCCAGTGGGTATTCCTTTCTGCTCTGCTTCCTCGTGGCCTTTTATCAGGAATCCGAGAAGCACGATACCATTTGAGAATCTCCGTCACAGTTGCCGATCCTTCTCGTGTAAAATCACCTAATGGAAAAAGTAAAGCTTATACCTACACAAAAGCAAAATGCTGCAGATACTGGAAGTCTGAACAAAAGCAGCAAATGTTTGGAAATACCTCAACAGCTCAGGAAGCATCTGTGGAGAGAGAAATGGTTAATTTTCCATCTCTTTGGCTTTTCTGGCTGCTCTGTTGAAAGGCTATTGACTTGGGAATTTAAATCTGTTTTTCCTCTATCCACGGATGCTGCCTGACCTGCTAAGTATCTGCAGCATTTTCTGTTTCTATTAAAGCTTTCAGTTACATGGTCCACGTCACGTAAAGTGCATATAGCTGTTACGATGGCTTCTGACTCTCGGGATCCCTGGAGCTGACCTGCCTTCCTCCTCCTCCCCCACTGCGTTGTCACTCACTATTCTCAGCTGCATGTATGTTAAGTGACTCCCGGTGATTCTGAGCATGAACAAGTCCGAAGGAACCGATACTTGCAGCACAGCTGTCCTGGATATGTTTGGCTTCCAGAAGTCTCACTTCGTCTGCTCTTCCAGTTCTTGCTTGTTGTCATCTGATAGATGAGCCCAGCTTCCTCTCTCTGAATGCCCCCTCTGACCAAACTCTCTATTCGTTTTTGGGATGTTGGTCTCACTATCAAGTTGACCCATACAGCTGAGTGTTTGTTTAGGCCATTTCAGAGGGCAGTGAAGAGTCCGACATGTTGGGGTACCACTGGGATCACATAAAAGACAGATCTGCTATGGTGGCTTCCCTCAAGACCATAAGATGTAGGAGCAGAGCAGGCCATTCAGCCCACCAAGTTTGCTGTGCACAACTGTTTTGAAAATTCTCAGCTCCACTTTCCTGCCTTTTTCCTATAATCCTAGATTTCCTTATTGTTTAAAAGTTTGACTATCTCAGCCTTGAATATACTTAATGACCCAGCCTCAACAGCCTTCTGTGGTAAAGAATTATATGAATTCACTATCCTCTGAGACAGTAAATTCCTCCACATCTCTGTCTTAAAAGAGTGACCCCTTATTCTGAGATTATGCCCTCTGGTCCTAGACTCTCCCACAAGGGGAAATAACATTTCCACATCTAAGATGTCAATTCCACTAACAATCTTGTATGTTTCAAAAAGGTCACCTCTCATTCTTCTAAATTCCAATAAATATAAAGCCAATCTAGTCAACCTTGGACTGCCTCCAATAAGGAGCTCAAAACTGTTCAGTGTTCCAGTCTGACTAGTGCCTTGTACAGTTTTGGCAAAACATCCTTACTTTTACACTCTATTCCCTTTGGAAATAAAGGCCAACATTCCATTTCCCTTCCCTATTGCCTGCTGTACATGGAACCCTGCTTTTTGTGATTCATGCACGAGGCCTCCCAAATCCCTTTGTTCTGTAGCTTTCTGCAGACCTCCTCCATTGAAATTTTTCAGGTCTTCTATTTTTCCTGCCAAAATGCATAACCTCAAATTTTCCCACATTATATTCTATCAGCCACATTTTCCCCCACTGTCTTAACCTGTCTGTATTCCTCCACAGCCTCTTTTTGTACCATCCTTACCACTTGCCTTCCCACCTATATTTGTGCCATTTACAAATCCAGACTGTTTAAAAAATGCGAGCCTGTGTAAAAACTGCAACTTGTGAAGCTCAGCTTCTTAAATCCCAACGATACTCAATCTCGCAAAATGTACAGACAGTTATTTTCTGAGACACTGTCGAAACAATTGTGATCAGAATAAAGCATTAACGTAAATGCAAGTTACAATGACAGTCAAACATTTGCTAGTGTTTTAGCTGGCACACTGGCTTCAGGTCTAATGGACTTCACACTGGGAGAGTACAGCTCTTGTATTCTGCCTCACAGGCAGGTCCTAACTCAAGAACCACTTACTCAGAGGAGGAATATAGGTAGTTTCCCAATGCATTCCTCATAAAAATCTATCTTAGGTGTACCTTCAACCAAGGCTAAAGTGTGAACCCCCCCTCCCCCAACCCTTTACAACACAAGTACTCCCACCAGGTAACAAACCCTGTATTCAGAGCCAGGGTTATATGGACTGGGGCCCAAACTTCTGACTTCTAGGTGAGAATACCACCCAAGTCGGTGGTCAGAGCAGGGTCAGATGATGTCAGCAAATCTGTTGGAGATTTACAACAATCTCGCCATTATGTGGTCACTTTTACACATAGTAGAATTTATTTTCCAGATTTTGAAATTCAGTCGAGTTCTCAAAGTTGATGGGACTTGAACTAGTATTCTGCGGTCACTTAGGGTGATTTTTTTTTTGGGTCACATGAGTAACACCTGCCATTACTCGCATCTCCTGCTCGCTCACACAACCTCCAAGGTCCTTGATTTGCTCGTTCCCTCAACAGCTCGTGTGCGTGTATTTTAACCAGCCAATAACTGTTGAGGAAGGGATATTATGCGCTCTGTGCGTTTGCCTCCACAGACAAGAAAGATAGTTTTTGCCATTCCCTGAGCCGGGGCCCAGTTCATCATCTGGGAATCTTCTTTCCCTTTGCTTCCTCTCTCTCCTCAGGAAAGCAGCGGAGAGCTGCTGCAGACTTTCCTGGAGCTGAGATCATCCTGAGACAGATCAAAGAGAAAACTAAACGGAAACGAGTGGGTCTGACATCTGCCGGGCCCCCAGTCAGGCAGCACACGCCAATTTTGAACCTTGACGGAAAAGTCATTGGTAAGTTCTGGAATCGCAGCCGCGCAGCGTGTGGGGTACCCTGTCAGAACAATTGTAGGGAATCCGGAATTACACTGCACTTATAACTTCAAAAAAATTGGGTTTAAATACTTGAAAGGGAAAGGAATGCAGGGGCTAAGGGTTATATCCAGTAGCAGAAGTCAGTGCTGCAGAACAGCATCAGTATGCCCATCCTTGGACCCTTGGTTTAAAGCAAATGTTGCTGGCTACCCAAACCTGGATAGCACTCTTGCCTCAGAGTCAGAAGCGTGTGTGTTTGAACCCCACTCCAGAATCTCGAGTACATAGCCTAGGCTGACATTCCAGTGTGATACTGAAGGAACATTGCATTTTCTGCAGCCAGAGAGTTATTAGTAGGCTATTCAATCCATCTAAGTCATGCCACCTTCTCCGTAGGGCAATCCAGTTAGTCCCACTCCCCTGCTCAGTCCTCATAGACTCTAAGTTAATCTCCATCAAACACCAACTAATTTCCATTGTAGTTTGGATGAGAGGTTATACTGAGGCCTTGTCTATCTCCTTGGCTTGGAGTACAAGGACTCATGGCATTATTCTGAGCAGATAGAGGCTTTTGCCCCAGCATCCTGGTCAATATTTGTCCCTTAATCACAAAATATTGACCCTTTTTATTCTTACATGGGATATAGAGACACTGACTAGGCCAACAGTTATTGCTTGTCTTTCATTTTCTTTGAGAGTTGGTGTGCTGCTTTCTTGAACTGCTGAAGTCCATTTGATGTCAACACATTGTAGCTGCTAGGAGGAAAGGACGTTCTAGCTACAGATAACCAATTATGAACTATCGACCTATGACCCTACTAGTGAAAACTTTTATAAATGTCCCCTCTAGGCACACATACAGACAGACAAAAAAGCACGAGTGTTATGGGCAAAGGGCAAGACTAGGAAGGCAGTTCACTGGTCCTTGTTCATAAGTTTTGCTGAGATGGGCCTTTTGATACTTCTTGTTTGCAGGAGGTACAGGGTGACTGGCTCCCACTTAGAACAATCTCTGACTTCCTGATTAAAATCACAGCTTACAGCAACTGATGAGGGGAAATAAACTAGCTATCTTCAGGCTTGAGGTGCTTTCTAAACTGCAGAGCAAAAACTCAGCTCCTTCCTTTCAGGACCACTGATTTCTTCTGCCTATCCTGTTCATACCCCAAGCTGTACAATTACCTGGGAACCAAACACAAAGTTTTTGGCCTGCAGAAGGCCTGGTGATAGTGAGCAGTTATCAAAGACAATCAACTATTTGTTGCCAGCAAAATCTCCATTCAGGCAGCCCCCTGTACTGGTTGGAATAGTCCCTGCAACACATTCTATTTAATGGTATGCTCTGGTTGAACCTGCTCCTCAGCAGTGGGATACAGACAGTCAGGAGTTAGTGAGATCAGGGAACTAGGGATCGATATATTCCTTGTACATAAAATCCTGCTGAATGGCAGAATAATTCTCAATGAATTTGAGGATTATTTGCAAAGTAATTAAACAAAAACTGATAGATTTTGAACAGTACAGGAATTAAGGGTTATGGTGAGCAGGCAGGTAGGTGGAGCTGTGGTGCACGAAAAGATTAGTCATGATCTTATTGAATGGCAGAGCAGGGCTTTTGGGCCACATAGCCTACTCCTGCTCCTTTTTCATAGTTTCTTATGTTCTGATAAGAAAGAATATGGAATACATACTAACCTGTTAGCCTTGCTTTCCATTCATTCTCAGGGGAGGTGACGAGTGGATGCCCCTCTCCCTGTCTGAAACAGAACATTGCCATGGGATATGTGGATACGGAGTACAGCAAGCCAGGCACTCCATTAAAGGTGGAGGTTCGGAAGAAGATTGTGGATGCCACTGTTTCCAAGATGCCTTTTGTACCGTCTAAATACTACACTGTGAAGTGACTGTCTCATTTTCAGATTGTGTAATGAATACTTTGAAGAAGATGACTAGATTTAATTAGGATTTTTTTAACATTTTTATGGTTGTTTTGTATCTGCCTTTGGTTTACAAAGGTTAGCTGTTGACTTGTTCTGATCTCCTGTACTGCTGCAATAGGACATTGTGTGTGTTTTCAGAGGGATGGACAAAATTGCACTTGACGAAGAACATGGGGAGATCATTGTTCATTTCTATCTCCATTTGAGCCTTGCTCCACCCAGCTGATCAGCATTCATCTCCCTGTATGAATCTATGCCGGAGTCTGAGAGCAAGACCAATGGACGGTCAACAAACACTGATAGTGGATCAACACCCATCCCTTTGCGATGGCAGAGACATGCCAGGTGGAAATTAAACCAGCTAAAATCCTAACCAGCAGTTCAGCTGCAGAGTCCTGCATAGCTGACAACACACTGGACTTTTTTTTATCTTTCCAAGGAGAGTAAAGCAGAATTGAGAGTGTACAAAGGGCTCATGTTGTGGGTAGGATTCTTCATCCAGACCTTTAATTCATGGGGCCATGTGGGGGGCTGGCTTTTGTTTTGCACTTCCTCCTTGACCACATGTGGCACGGTGGCTCAGTGGTTAGCCCTGCTGCCTCACAGCACCAGGGACTGAGGTTCGATTCCACCTCCCGGCAACTGTGTAATGTGAAGTTTGCATATTCTCCCCATGTCTGTGTGGGTTTCCTCCAGGTGCCCCGGTTTTCTCCCACAGTCCAAAGAAGTGCAGGTTAGATGGATTAGCCATGGGAAATGCAGAGTTACAGCGATTGGGGTAGACAGGAATGGTTCTGGGTGGGATGCTTTTCAAAGGGTTGGGGCGGATTCGATGGGCTGAATGGCCTGCTCCCACAATATAGGAATTCTGTGCTGCCTTGTGGGTTCTGACCTCAGCACCTTGCACACTTGGCTATTCAATGTGCAAGCTGGGATGGTGAAAATTCAAGGGACATTTGAGCAGAGACAATACCACGATGCCACTCAGTCCTCTGCACCAGCGATTAGTAAGTAACAGCCATTTTCCAGTTGTCCCTGTCTCTCTGTCCCTCCCCACGCAATCCTGAGTCCGAGCCTAACAGTTCCCCTGCTGTATCTGATTCACTACAAACGAGGAGTCCAAGGGGCTCAGTGGGAACTGGTTGTACTACAAACTGAGTCCTTGCAGAAGACCATCAGGCTGCAATCTCTGATGGGACCTCATCACCCCCTGCAGCAGCTGCTTCTCAATAGGATTTGAGAGTGACAATGAAGTGACTTCCAGTCTGCATCTAACGGTCTCAAGAAAATTTTTAATCCACCTGTTCAGAGATGTTATTACACACCTCTGGAGCAGGTGGGACATGTACCTGGACTTCCTAGTCCATAAATAGGAACACTAGCACTGCATCATAAGAGCCCCTACCAACAATCTCAATACAATAAGAAGTCATTGTCACTAGCTGTGCCTGTGGGAGCAGGCATGATTACCTTTATTTCTGAAAACTAACCTTTGTGGACAAAGCTTAGATACTGCAGCTGTAAATGAATATAGAGTGCTTACTAATGAAACTAATTATAATTTAATCACTAAAAGGGGTGCTAATTGATCTACACCAACTATCAACATTGCTAAATGTTTGCTGCAATAACTGAATAATGAGCCATTTTCTATTTGGGTGTTATTGAAACGGATATGTGATGGTGATGGCCAATTTCATACCTACAGCTAATGTAATAAATAGTGCCTTGTGTTTACAAACTGTAGTTGGAGGTGGCCTGATCTCAGTACAGAAAACAAGGTGTAGA
>NC_063347.1:57370313-57385108 GCF_021869965.1 Rhincodon typus | reverse complement strand
CTTCATTTCTGAAGAAGGGTCCAGGCCCGAAACGTCAGCCTTCCTGCTCCTCTGTTGCTGCTTGGCCTGCCGTGTTCATCCAGCTCTACACCTTGTTATCTCAGATTCTCCAGCATCTGTAGTTCCTACCATCCCTTCTTGAGTAAATGTTGCTTATTTTTATGTTTCAGGAAATAAGCTGTAAACTAACAAAATATAGTAACGGGTATTGAGTGGAGAAGGACTGTCTTAAACTTGTCTGAAAAAGATACCCTCAGTGTTTGACTAACCAGCCTCATCTCCTTCACTACCTCAGCCTTTCCCAGAACCTCCCTCCTCACTTCCTTTGACGACCTAAGTTCCAAACACCCCACTTTCCTCAGGCTCCTTCCCTCCAAGTTTCCCCCTTCCCCTCAAGCAACTTTCCTCCAAAATCCTCACTTTTCTTCCAAATTCCTTGCTCCTCAGCCTTCTTCCCTCCAAACTCCTCGCTTTCCTCAGTCTCATTCCCTCAAGTTCCCCATTTCCCTTAGGCACCTTCACTTCAAACTTCTCACTTGCTTCGGGCACCTTCCCTCTAAATTCCTTGCCTTCCTTGACCTTACTTCCCCTTCTGATCTGGAGACTTTAAAACTTAACCTCAACATCACTGGGACACATGTTCCTGAATCGTCTCCTTTCCCTGCTCCTTCCAGCCACGATAATACCATGAACTTCGGGCATACAATTCCCCATTTTTAAAAATCGTACTTTGCAACACTATATTTGATGGATGCTATTTGATAACTGCTCTATTGGGATTAAGTCAAGCATCTGATATATTTTAATTAAACATTAATTACAATATATAACTGCTTGTTGTCTCTACTGCTTTTTTGGTTGGCTGCATTTATTTGATGAGTGGAGCCTGCTGTACAAGGGGTGAAGGGGGCCTGTGAGAGACTGGGCTGTGAAATATACTGTGAACAGCGATGAGCGAGTCTGGGGATGGGTCAACAAAACAGTGAAAAATCAAAGGAACTCGCTGGGAGCTTTCTTTTCACTTTTTATTGTTGGTTCAAGTCTATCTGTCTGTTTAGTCAGATTTTCTGAATCTTCTCTCCTGGCAGATTCACTTTTTGTTCCCTGAATCATTACCATTCCACACTTGATAATGCCCTTTCATTCTGATTTCCTTTCATGCTCCAGCTTATTGCTGCTTTGGGTCATTCACTGATAAATACAGATAAGGGCATTTCCAGACTGTGCTAAAGGTACAGATATATTTGCAAGTCAAGGTGCAAGTGGAAAGACTATAAAGCTTTGGGATGTTTACGTGGAGCAGATCTGATGAATGACCACAGACTCCCAAAGCAGGTTTTCTCATGGGGAACGCTCCCAGAGCAAACAATATCAAGATGGTTAGTGCAAATAAACCCAGGATCCCAAAAAAAGTGCCTCGTAAACTTCTGCATCGCAGACCACCTCTCATGGGATAACACTACGGCTGGCCTACCTTTGAGGCCAACACTGAATTTCATTCTTCACCTTTTGAGGATCATTGTTGCCACACGTGCAAAGTGCTCAGAGGTGGTGTATACGCAGAAACTACCGCAAGCACCAGGAACAACATGAACCATCTGTGGACATTCATCCCCATCTGGACTCTTTAGGTGAGAGAGAGCCCACGGAAAATGACAATCATTTAAAGCTCGGGCCCAGTCGAGCAAGAAGGATCCTACCGTGCTGTGGAAGGTGACACATCAGCACAAGACTTTACATTAGGCTATTGCTGGATCTCTCCATTTCAGTGGAATACATTGTAGGGTGAGCATTAGACATATGGAAAAAGTGCATTTATGAGTTCAGATGCTCCTGGGGAAATGGGTGCTACTGCAATACTATGTTTCTCACAGGCAGCAGACCTGCATAAGCCCATTGCAGGAATTTCTGGGCACACAATCCTACAGTGTGGAAGGAGGCTACGTGGCCCATCAAGTCCATACTAAACCCCACAAAGAGCAGCCCACCCAAACCTACCCCCTCCCTGTAACCCTTCATTTCTCACGACCAATCCATCTGACCTGTAGATCTTTGATCTGTGGGAGGAAACCTGAGCACAAGGAGGAAACGCCACACACGGGGAGAATGTGTGGAGGTTACACAGTCACCTGAGGCTGGGATCAAACCAGGTCCCTGGCGGTGTGAGGCAATAGTACTAACCACTGAGCCACCGTGCCGTCCCAGTGACATGTCTAGCATTCATATGTCTTAGACATCATATGTTGGCACTCTTTTTGTGTACACTGCATTCCCACTCTCAATTTAGGTAGCACATTCCCTCCCTACTCACTCTTAATTAATGCTGTTTTATCCCTCTTTTGTTGCCATGTACTCTGCCCCTCCTTCATAATGTGATCCATTCTGCAGCCTCCCACTTACTCCTGCTGTTTTTGTGCCTCCCTTTACCATGCATCTCTCCCCTTCACACCTCCTCTCCGAAACTGAAAGGACTGCGGATGCTGTAAATCAGAAACAAAAACAGAAGTTGCTGGAAAAGCTCAGTAGGTCTGGCAGCGTCTGTGGAGGGAAATCACAGTTAACGTTTTGGGTCCAGTGACCCTTCCTCAGAACTTATGGTAGCTAGGAAAATATCCTTTTTATGCGGAAGATAGGGTGGTGGGAGGGGATAAGCAGTAAATGATATGTGGGGAAAGAGCCCAAAAAGAGAGAAGGTCACTGGACCTGAAACGTTAACTCTGATTTCTCTTCACAAATGCTGCCTGACATGCTGAGCTTTGATACACCCAATATGCCTCACTCCTCTTCCCACAGTCGTAACGATCATCCAAATTTTGGTGGGGGCTGGAGAAAAGTAGGTAATAACAATAACAGCTGGAATTTAACACCATGATCATGCTGGAGCTCAATTTTGAGGTATACAAGAAGAGCCATTCCTTTCACAGGCTTATACTGATGTTTCCTTCTAGGGCATAACACTAACAATTCAGAGGCTCCCAATAGTAACTTTCTTTTAAATTAAAATAAGCACAATGTGGATGATTTTTCTATAATTTTCTGATATTATTACAAATTTCCAGGGAACATTAGTACATTATTCCTGTTTCAGTTTGGGACTTAATAGAGCATTAAGCTTGCAAGTTCATTTATATAGGTTAGGTGGTTCATAGAATCCCTACAGTGTGGAAACAGGCCATTCAGCCCAACAAATCCACAACACTCCTCTGCACAGCATCCCCACCCAGACCCATTCCCCTACCCCCACATTTCCCATGTCTACCCCACCTGACCTAAACATCCCTGGGCACTATGGGCAATTTAGCATGGCCAATCCACCTACCATGTACATCTTTGGAGTGTGGGAGGAAACCAGAGCACCTGGAGTAAACCTGCACAGACAATGTGCAAACACCACACAGACAGTTGCCTCAGGCTGGAATCAAACATGGGTACCTGGTGCTGTGAGGCAGCAGTGCTAATCACTGAGTCACTGTGCCATGCAAATAACAAAAGTGTTGCTCAGGTACAAGTGGGAATCAAACCCATGACCTTTGGTTTACAAGACCAATGCCTTCCCACTTGGCCACCACACCTGATTGGCTATGCCAAATTGCCCATAGTGTCCAGGAATGTGCAGGCTAGTTGGATTAGCCAGGGGAAATGCAGGGATAGTGTCAGGGTGTGGGTCTGGATGGGCTGCTATTCAGAGGGTCGGTCTGGATGGGCCAAATGGGCTGCTTCCACACCGTAGTGGTTCTACAATTTGTGTTACTGAGGGCATCATTGATGTGGCTCTCTTAAAGCTGACTGCGCCTCCACCTCAACTATTCAGAGATGTTGTTAATACAGCTCTAGAGAAGATGGGACAAAGGTGAGGAAACTATCACTGCAGCACAAGACGGCCCCTCTACATTTACTGTATCCTGCCACTAAGGGCCAAATGGGGAAGCTACTCCTTGTTCAAATGAGTTCGCCCCGCACAAACATGGCGGCGGGAGGGGCAGCAGTGCGGCCGCCTGCGCGGGCGCGGCTTGATGACGTGCTGCGGCCTGCTCCGACAGGGCTGTGGGGCCTGGGCTGCGGGAGTAATGGAGAGCGGGGTGAGAACATGAATAAAGGCTGGCTGGAGCTGGAGAGCGACCCGGGTGAGTGAGCACGGGGTGAAATGGAGGTAGTAATGTACGAGGCTGTAGGGACAGGGGGGTTCGAGTTCCCCGGGCTCGGATTTATCCGCCGGAGGCCGGGAGCAGCAGCCACTTGGAGCTGGAGCCTTGTAGCTGAATGTGCTGCTAACTGAATGGAGCAGCTTGTTATTTACCAGCACAGCCTCTCGCTGTTTGGGTTGCCTTGGTGACTGAGCCGTTGGTAAAGTTTGCCACCTGCCCAGGAGTATGGGAGAATGCTTGTATAATCCTCAACTGGAGACCAGGACAGCTCCAGGTTCAATTTTGCTCTGCTCCTGGACTCTATATCATTGACTTCAGTACATTGTAGCCAGGGCTGGGGATTCCCACTCCTGCTGCTGAGGTGACTGTCACCAAACTGTGTTCATAAAATACCCTGGTCTTGACTGTGACATCCACATAATTGTTGCCAACTAACATGCAGAAAGCAGCACTGCCCCAGCAAAGCACAGGCACTGCTTCCTTTCAGGGAAAATCAGATGAATATCTGAAAGAGAGGAAGCGAAGAGTACAGTGGGCTGACTCATCTCTTCCACTGTTTTGTTGTGAGTACTTCCACTGAGCTGGGGTGAAATGGGTGCTGGAAGCAAATACTGTGGTGTTGCAAATCTTAACCAAAACAGAAAGTGCTGGAAATACTCACTTGGCCTGATAGTATCTGTGGAGAAAGAAACTGAGCCGATGTTTCAATTTGAATAATACTGTTTCAGAATTAAAGGAAGGTAGAAATGTGATGGGTTTTATGCTGGTGAAATGTGGGAAGGAGATGAAGAACACATGGAAAGTCCAGAATAGTTTAGAGGGAACATGTCTTGGAACAAAAGACAAAGGGGGCGGTATTTGTTGTAAACAAAGAATCTCAGAATGGTTGCAGCTCAGAAGAAGCCCATTTAGCCCATTGTGACTGTGCCGGCCATTCAAATCAGCAATTCACCAGTGAATCACTCCCTTCCCTTTTCTCCATAACTGTGCACATTGTTCCTTTCCATGTAACCATTTAATTTCCTCTTGAATGCCTCATTTGATACTGCCTCCACCACACTTCCAAGGACTGCATTCCAGGCCCTAACCATTCACTACATGAAATGCTTCTTCCTCACATCACTTTTTTGCCCTTTTTACTAATTTTTTTAATATATCTGTGCCCTCTCGTTCTCGGTCCCCTTACAAGTAGAAACATTTTCCTGTTTACTCTGTCCAGACACACAATGATTTTGTGAGCTTCAATCATATCTCCTATCAGTCTTCTCTTGTCTAAGGAGAACGGTCCCAACTTCTCCAATCAATTTTCATAACTGAAATTTCTCATCCTTGGAACCATTCTCGCAAGCATCTTTCTGCACTCTCTCCCAATGCCTTTGCATCCTTCCTAAAGTCCAATGCTGAGAGCTGGAAGTTATTTTCCAGTTGAGGCCACATGAGTGTCCACACAAGTTCAACATAACCTCCTTGTTCTTGTACTCTGTGGCCCTATTCATACAGTCTGGGATTATGTATCCTTAATAATTGCTGTCTCTCAACCTGTCCTGCCACTTTCATTGACTTGTACAGTGGGTTCTGCTGTAATGTGATATTTGCATTCCTCTGGGAACTATGGGAAAAGCGGGGTTAGGGTCAGACTACCAAAAATATCACTCAAAAACCTTACATAAATGATTGCACAACTGCATGCAAGCAGTCCTTACTGACATCACTCCAGGCGTCCATGATAATGTTGATTACATTTTTGATGTTAAAGCTCTTCCAAAATTGAAGAACACTGTCCTTGTCCCCCTCAGTGGCTACAATCAGCCTCTTAAACGTGTGCCTTAAATAATAAGCTTTAAAAGCTGCTATTGCACCCTGGTCCATGAGTTGAAGGAGAGAGGTTGGAATCGATGGTTTTAAAAAAAGCTTTCCCCATTCGTCAGTTGCATTATAGCCAATTTGTGTTGCCAGAACACGCATCCTAGCAGAACCCCCTGTATACCAAGGTTTTTCATGTCATGCTGCCGTGTTGAAGTCATTTATTTTCTTTTATAGTCGCTTAGTAGCATAAAAACATGCCCAGTAAGCGCATGTTTGCAAAAATATAATCACGGTGTTCAACATTAAATGCAGTGTTGTGATTGAACAGCATTTACTAAGTAATTGAGCGTGCTAAGAATTAACATCAATAGCTATTTCAGGATTGTCAGTCAGGCAAGTAGTGTGAAGTGCATGTGCATCCTGAAACCTGTATATATTAATACAAAGGGCCCTGTTCCTTGCAGACAGACAGACAGAACATGTATACACAATGCACCGGTTTCAACTGAACAAAGTAGGTGACAGCCATTCTCTAGTCCACACTTGACCAATCAGAATAGACATTCCTGGTTTACGTCTAAACAAATTTTGGCAGTTAACTATCAGCTATCATCTAACTGGTGCATTCTTCATGGCAAGATCAATACCAATCAGAGATGAATTGCTAACCAATCAGCAGTTTCTGCTCATACAATATAACTAGTATTATTGCCCTTTACATTGGTGTTCCTATAAATTGTACTGATGAGTGCAAGATGTAAGCTTCAACAAAATGTGCCTTTATTTTCTGTGGTCCACCTATGTAGTTCTTGCCAAAATGAATCATGTTGCACTTCTCCTCATTAAACTTTGAGTGCCACCTATCTGTCTACACCACCAATTTGTTAATTTCCTTTTGAAGGTCCACAAAATTCTCACAATGCAATCCTTCCAAGTTTTGTATCATCCATAAATCTGAAAGCACGTCCCTTGTCCCCTTAAGCCTAAAGAATATCCAATTGGCATTGCTTTCTTTTACCGCCTAGCAAGTTTTGTGTAAATGTTCCTTTCATTCCATGAGCTCTAACTTTGATCACAAGTCTTTTTTTGTCTGACACTTATCAAAGGTCTTCTGCAAGTCCATGTACATCACATCAAGAACCTTGCCCTGATCAACCCTCTGTTACCTCATTAAAACAAAACTGCAGTGTTAATTAATTTCCTTTAAAGAAATCTCCTTGCTGGCTCTCCTTATTTAACCCACAATTATCCATGCCACTATTAATTTTTGTCCTGAATTTGTCCTGACTGGTCTGTCGTTGCTTGGCTTGTCCTTACAACATTTTCTGAGCTTTTCCCTAGTCTCCTGGCATCACCTGAGTCTAAGAAATACTGCAGAAGTACTGTCAGTTCTCCTGCAATTTCCATTCTCACTTCCATCGGTATGCTTGGATGCACCTCATCCAGTCACAGTGCTTTGATATACAGACAGCCTATCCATGATCTCGTCTTCATCAATTCTAAACCTTTCCAGTCTCTGAACTTCTTCCTCTTACACCATGACCTGGGTAGCATTTCCTCTTTGCTAAAGATGCATGAGGAATTTATCCTTGGATTTGTTAGACTGGCACATGACAAAAAAAACTAAATTGTTCTAAAATTGTTGAATTCCTCATTGAGTGCAGAAGGCTGTAAAGTGCCGAATGGGAAGATGAAGTTCTTTGCGATGGCATTGCGCAGCACAGCAGACTGAGAACATAAATTGTGATTTGATTTATTATTGTCACATGTACCTAGCTACAGTGAAAAGTTTTGTTCTGCATGCAGTACAGGCAGATCATACCATACAAAGTGCATTGGGGTAATAGAACAGTGCGAGGAATACGATGTTACGGCTGCAGACAAGGTTCACAAAGAGCGAGATCAACACTGAATGGACCTGTCAAATTTTAAATTTAGAAGTCTGATAACCGAGGGGAAGAAGCTGTTCTTGAATCTGTTTAAGCTTTTGTATCTTCTGCCTGAGAGAAGAGGCTAGCAGAGATAATCGGGATAGAAGGGTTTTGGATTATGTTGGCTGCCCTCCCAAGGCAGTGAGAAGTATAGATGGAGAATTGGGACTGTGAGAGCAGTGTGGTGAATTAAATGCCATGCACCCAGAAGCTCGGCATCATGCTTGCAGACTGACTTGTGTGTTGCTCTCCCCGGAATAGAGGACACCGCATTGTGAGCAGCAAATACTGTACTCAAAATAGAATAATAAGTAAAATGCTGCTTCATCTGAAAGGTGTGTTGGGGCTTTGGATGGTGAAGAGAGAGGAGGTAAAAGAGCACCTCCTTGAAATGTGTGAGAAGGGGATGTAGTGTGATTGAGGATGGGCCAGATTGTTAAAACGGTGACAGGAGGGGAGGGGAGGGGGAGATATATTTGGCGATAGTGACATGCTGGAGGTAGCAGAAATGGCAGAGAATGATCCTTGAAGTACAAAAACTGGTGGGGCAGGAAGTGAGGACAAGGAGAACCCTAAATTAGAACAAAAATGTTAAGCAAGACTGGCAGAATAATTGGAGAGTTAATATTTTGAGTCGAATATGACCCATCAGAAGGAGTGTTCGGACCAACAAGCGGTAAATGAAAATCTCCCCAAACTGAAGTTACCTCACAATTCTGTTTTTACTCACTGGAACCAAAATAAAATTTAGCCTGCTGGTATGTGTATGGACGGTGTTGCCCAATGTCTCAAGAACTGATGAAGGGGCTCAAGTTTCAGTAGCATTTGCTGCTTTAGAAGGAGTCCCTCACCATCCCAGTTACTGATTTCAAGCTTTTTATTCACTCGCAGGATGGGAATATCTGTAGTTGGGCCAGCATTTATGGCCAATCCCTAGTTGCCCTTGAGAAGGTGATGGTGAGCTGTCTACTCGGTATGTGCTGTAGGTAGACCCACAATGGCTTTAGGGAGGGAATTCCAGGATTTTGACCCAGCGACCGTGAAGGCACAGTGATAGTTCCAAGTCAGGATGCCCTTGACCTTCTATGTAGTAGTTAACGTGAATTTGGAAGGTGCAGTGTAGAGTCATAGAATCATACAGCACGGGAACAGACCATGCGGTCCAACTCATCTATGCCGACCAGGTTTCCCAAACTAAAATAGTCCCATTTGCCTGCGTTTGGCCCATATCCATCTAAACCTCTTCATGTACCTGTCCAAATGACCTTTAAATGTTGTAACTATACTTTCATCCACAACTTCGTCTGGCAGTTTGTTCCATGTATGAATCCCCTCGATGTGAAAAACTTGCCCATCAGGTCCCTTTTAAATCTTCCTCCTCTCACCTTAAAATTATGCTCTCTAGTTTTGAACTCCCCTACCCTAGGGAAAAGACCTTTGTTATTCCCCTTATGATTTTATAGTCATCTATAAGGTCAGCCTCAACCACCTAATCTCCAGTGGAAAAAGTCCCACCCTTTCCATCTCCACCTTATAACTCAAACCTTCCAGTTCTGGTAACATCCCTGTAAATCTTTTCTGCTCCCTCTACAATATACTAAAACCCTTTCTATAGCAGGGTGACCAGAACTATACACAGTACTCCAAAAGTGGCCTAACTGACATCCTGTAGAACTGCAACATGACGTCCCAACTCCTGGACTGAGCACTGAAGGCAAGCATGCTGGACACCTTCTTTACCACATAAAAATCGAAAGGACTGCAGATGCTGTAAATCAGAAACAAAAACAGAAATTGCTGGAAGAGCTCAGCAGGTTGGGCAACATCTGTGGAGAGAAATCAGAGTTGACCTTTCAGATCCTGTGACCCTTTCTCAGAATTTCTGTTTCTGTTACCTTCTTTACCAGCCTGTCTACCTGTGATGCCACTTTCAAGGAACTTTCCACATGCACCCCTAGGTCTCTCTGTTCGATTGCACTCCCCTGGGCCCTCCCTTTACCTGTGTAAGTCCTGCACTTGTTCGTCTTACCAAAATATAACACTTTGCATTTATCTAAATTAAACTCCATTTGCCACTCCTCGGTCCACTGGCCCGAATGATCAAAGTCCCTTTGTATTCTTGGATAACCTTCTTCACTGTCTACTATACCACCAATTTTGATGTCACCTGCAAACTTACTAACCATGCTTCCTGTCTTCTCATTCAAATCATTTCTAAAAATGACAAACAACACTGGACCCAGCACCAATCCCTGTGGTAAACTGAGGAACCTTGATGACACTTTGCAATTATTCATGTAGATTTACTGCTGCTGAGCGTTGGTGGTGGAGGGAATGGATGTTTGCACACACAGTGCCAGTCAAATGGGCTGCTTTCTTCTGGATGCAGTCGAGCTTCTTGAACGTTGTTGGATCTGCACTCATCCAGACAAGTGGGCAGTGTTCCATCACATTCCTGAAAAGTGCCATGTACATGATGGACGAGCTTTCAAGGATCAGAAAGTGAGTTGCTCGCTGCAAGATTCTTAGTGTCTAACCTGCTGTTGTAGCCACAATTAGTTGGATGACTAGACTAAAAGTACAATAATGCAGGAAATCTGAAATAAACAGAGAACACTGGAGAGACTCAGAAATTCTGGCAGCATCTGTGGAGAGGGAAACAGAATTGAGTCCAGTATCACACTCCGATTACTCACCGACGTTTTCAGTCTGAACCATATGAACTGTGGAAGAATTTAGTGCTTACGTGGACGCATTTCATGTCCTAACATAGACAAAACAAAGAATAGCCTTGGTGCTGTCACTTGCTGGCAGAAATTAAAATCAGTAGTCTTGTTTTGTGAGCTGAAGGCCCATCAGTTTAATAATGATAAAGCTTTTGAGTTTTATTTGAGATCTTGTGTAAAACTTAGAAGAAAACATAATCTGTTCGATGAGATATGGTCCGAATTGTATGTTTCAAAAAAATAATCAACAGTGATTCCAAATTGTATGATATTGACATAATTCAATTCAGGAATCATTGAACCAGCAGTAGAGCTTAAGTTGTTGGGTTATGCTGAAGTGTCTGACGGACAGGCTTCTGGCTCTAGTTGAGCTCTAGTTCAGCTTTCTGAGAGGAAGACCCTGTTTGATCAGATCTCTGGTGCCATGAAGATATGCCTGCTGAAGAATCATTTGCCTCGGCTTTCTGTGTGCAAGTGGGACATTTCATGGAGACACAGAGAATGATCACTAGATTTTGAAATGATCCAGATTCTGAATGCAGATATCAACACAATGGAAGTATTAATGAGAGAAAGAATGAAGAGTGCCTGAGCTAGATCTGGCTGTTATGGCAGAAGACAGAACAGGAACAGAAATGGAGTAAAATCATGATCATTTGAATTGTACTCTCAAATTCATTTATGCAAAGCTACGCAATGTTCAAGGAAGCCCTGATGTTGCCTGATTCGCCTTCAAACATGCTGTATGTCAAAAAAATACATAACATGGTGACACAGTAAATATATAAAAACTATTGTTATTTTTCAATTTGTTAACACCTTACAATGGCCTGACTTTCAGTAAAAGGCAGTGAAAATGTTTTGAGTTAGAGCTGAATAAACTCAGGAATGATTTTCTGCTTAGCATGCTGTCTTTGGACAAGTATGATACTGTCCATCATGATGTTGGTGCAATCAGCCATGTTTTCTGTTTTCGTGCTATTGTGTTCTTGTACTTTTGCACCTTCAGCTACGGAAATAGGCTGGTGAGCAGTCATCGGACTCTACTGGGCTCCTTAAGAAAATATTGCCTTATCTGTCAGTCCCATTGCATAACATACTATGTCTTCAACCTCAACTTAGGTTTCATGGTTATGCTGTTGGAATTTCCATGCTGGCCTCCCAGAAGTGAGAAATAAAAACACCATCATCACGGTTAGCTTCACCCTGCACCCCCTCATTCTCAGCACCATTGTACAGTTACACTGTTTTGCCTGTTTGAACCCAGTGCAACAGAATCGACACAGTTGCAAATTGTGCATCTTTTTCACCACCTTCCACATCATCACCTTCATGAATATAGCCTCTCAAAGAGTTGGTTTGTACTCTTGCTTGCTCTCAATAGCCTGAGAGATCAGCTGCCATCAGTAGTGGCTTTTAGGTTCATAATCACCCCTAATCCATTGGCTGGAGCTTGTCCACGGTGTTGGGAGGCAAGAGCATTAGATTGAGGTCAATAATGTCAGGGTGCACAGTGCAGTTGTCTGTTATGATGATAATCTTCCTTTTTCTTCCATTGATGTATTTTGTCCACTTCCTGACCCACCACCTCAAAAATGCCATTCGGACACTTTTGTTAGCCCCATACTACATGGGGAGTACCCTGAAATTCACAAAGTTTCTTGGACTTTCCCATCACTAGAAAGGGCAGCTTTTTGGTGCCATCTATGTTGGCATAGACCAAGGCAGTGACACATTCCTTGCTTAACTTCCAAACATTGTGCATTTTACCTTGAAGCATTGAAGGGCAATCTGGTAAAACTCAGTGGAACAGTCCAGTTTCATTACACTAAAAATGTCTCTTAGCGCTTAATTATCCAAGAAGTGAGCACATTATTGCGGTCTGTACCTGCCATTGCTGCCACTCTGCCGTGCTGTAATCACTTATCATGTAGAAGATGAAGCCATGCCTTGTTTTGAATTGGTCCAGCCGTCCATCGCTGTGGGTGAATCCCTTGTGGCCTAGCCTCTTTGCCAGGCAACACCCCCTACATGTAGGAATAGACCAGAGATTGGAACGTTCTGTACTTGAGCTGCCTTGAACAACCTTAAGGGAGCTTCTTCAACATTGGCATAGCAGCCGTTCTCATCCTTCCTTGCTGGAAAGAATACCTGTTTTTCAAACTGTTCCAAGCTCTTCACCTTCTGCCTCAGAATGGTTGACAAGGTAACAACTTCACTTTGTCTCCAGTTGCAGCACTTTCTCTCGGGTAGGCCGTACTTGCACATAAAACATCTTTTCACATGGAGACCTTAATGTGGAATGATGCTTGCCTTTGATTTGCGCTCTAGAATGGCCCAACTCTGCTCTGATTTGTTTATGTAGTCATATTGACAAGAATGCACAAATTTCGGCTCATTCTGATTTACCAGTCTGGAATTTTAGTTTATCAGTGGATTTCCTGTTTGGCCAGAGGGAATGGCTGACAGCTTTGCCACAGCCAAACTTTTGGGTTATCACTCATCATGGTTCACTATAATAGAGGAGTGAATTCTAGGAATGCCCTAAAAACCTTTCGGAGGTGCTTTGCGTTAACCTCCTCCCTCCCTTCCGTTATCCCCCAACTCCCCTTCCAGCCTCACCTCCTCCCTTCCATTCCACCTTCTGACCCTCAATTCCGGGCACCAACCAGATTCATCCCGCCCATCGACCAACCAGGTCGTATCTACCACCAGTGTCCACCTATCACCACCATTCTGCTTCCACCCCCCCAACCCCCCCCTTTATCTGCAGCTCCCCCTACCTCCACATCCAGTCCTGAAGAAGGGTAATACCTGAAACGTTGACTGCTCCTTTCCTCCAGATGCTGCCTGGCTTGCTGTTTGTTTACCATGATTTGAGTTGATTCATTATATGGCAAATTGCCCAGAGTGAGTCCTTGGAATGATAGATGATGCAGTGCATTCTGAAGAAGAGTTTGAAGATAATGATGAATTGAAACAGGTTATACTGGTCATTAAGAAATTTACTCCTGTGCTGAATGTGTTAGGATTGGATTTGTTTGAGTGTGTGTCAGCCTTTTCAATAGTATGTAGACAAGACTGATTAAAATGTTATCTTGATTCATTACGTGATGAGGAACAACACAAGTCTAAGGAATATGCACGTAGTGCTTGTATAGCGTTTGTTGACATAATTGAGATCATCGAAGAGTTGTAACTACATGTAAAATATTTGGATTTGGCCTTTTTTATAAGTACTAATGGAGTCTCTGGTGAAGTATCTTGGTGTTGAGTAAACTTTATCAAAAGATCACAAATAAAAACACAACAGAGCACAATAAGGCAAAACCTTTTGGAAAATCAATGTATATTCAGTTTATATATTCAGGACATTATTGTATACACTTAAAGCCTGATTATTCTGTCAGTGTGTTAGACAAGTGTTCCAGACAAGGGGATGAGGTGAATTTAATTATTTTATTGATCTCCTCTCCTGTGTGTGAGTAGAAGTGTTTTTGAAGTTTCCTATTTCTTGTCCCTTTTAAAATAGGCTGTGTGTGTTTCCCAAACTCTCTGTTGTGAACACCAGTTTTTCGATATTTTGCAAATATGGTCTATTCATACATTCAAACCCAGGGGATGCAAACTGTGACTTAACTAGGAGTTTCTCTGCCCCTGGTATGGAACCAGTGGTATGCCATTAGGGCTCTCCTCAGGTATATTAAGTTTGAAAAGCTCCCCTTTGTTCAGAACAACTGGGGCACATATTATCTGCTGGTTTATTGGTGTTTGTAGACTGGGAGGTCCACACACCGCAAAGATGAAACCCTCCAAGAGGAAGGTGTAAGCTCGGTCCTGATTACTGCTGGTTGGAACTTCCTACTAGTGTGATCAACCTGCATCAGGTGATCAGTGGCAGGCATGTTGCAGACCAACAAAATTTATTTTAACATTTAAACAAGAACAGTTGAATTAGGAGCAGGAGTAGTCCATTCACAGCCCCTCAAGCCATTCAACAGGGTCATGGCTGATCTGATTGTAGCCTCAAATGTGCACTCCAGCTTCCTCTGATATCCTTTCACTACTTTTTACAAAAATCTAACCACCTTTTTCTTATGAGTATTCAAGGACTCTGTTTCCTTCATCTTTTTCAGGAACAGAGTTCCAAAGACTCGGCACCCTCTGAGAGACAAAGTAAAAATTAC
>NC_063347.1:57349487-57369813 GCF_021869965.1 Rhincodon typus | reverse complement strand
TGCAAACTCCACACAGACAGTCGCCTGAGGGTGGAATTGAACCCGGGTCCTTGGCGCTGTGAGGCAGCAGTGCTAACCACTTAGACACCGTGCCGCCCCTAAACACCGTACTGCCTGGAATTATGGTGGAGGCAGGTTCAGTTGAGACATTGGTATTATCACTAGACTGTTAATCCAGAGACCCACAATGTTCTGGGGATCTGGTTTCGAATCCCACCACAGCAGATGGTGGAATTTGAATACAATGAAAATCTGGAATTATTCATCTAATGATGACCTTGAATCCATTGTCAATTATTGGAAAAACCCATGTGGTTCACTAACGTCCGTTAGGGAAGGAAATTGCTGTCCTTACCTGGTCTGACTCCAGACCCACAGCAATGTGATTGACTCTTAACTGCCCTCTGTGCAGTTAGGGATGGATAATAAATGCTGGCCTAGCCAACAGTGCCCTCATCCCAAGAATGAAAAAAAGATTGGCTCAAGCTATCAGAATTAGTGCAGACACGACAGGCCAAGTGGCCTCTTTCTGCACTGACAATTCTATGATTTATATTCTTCCACATTAAACTCCATCTGCCAGAATTTTTACCCACTCACCTGTGTCAGTCTACAATCTCTTTTTGTCCTCTTCACAAAGCACTTCTCTATCTACCTTACTGCAAATTTATTTGCTATGCTTTCACTCCCTGATCTCAAATCATTGATATAAATTGTAAAAAAAAAACCTATTTATGCAAACTCAGTTTTCTGCCAGCCAACCAGTCATCTGTCTATGTTATTATGTCACCCCCACACCATGTGCTTCTATTTTCCCCAATAATCTTTCATCTGGCACATTGTCAAAAGTCTCCTGGAAATCCAAGTATAGTGTGTCAACGGGCTTCTCCTTATAATGAATGTTATTCCTTTGAAGAACTCCAATAAAATTTGTTGAAACTGATTTCCTTTTCACAAAACCATGCTGATTCTTCCTGACTACCTTGAGTTTTTCCTAAGTGTCCAGCTATAATCTTCTTAAGGATTGATTTTAACAAATCCCTCATGTCAGACATCAAGCTAACAGACTTATAGTTTCCTGTTTTTGGTCTCCTTCCTTCTAAAATCGATGAGTGTCAATTCCTGTCACTGTAGTGTGCCTTACTACTATGATAGTCCTTTGTTGTCCCCCTGCTGGAATGGTTTCCTGTACCACAGTGCCATGGTCAGTTGGCTCAACTCTCACTCTCTGAAAGAAGCTGAAAGAATCTCAAACCTGTTAGACAATTGCAAAGGCTGAGATTCCTGCCCTCTGGGTCCCTTAACGTGCTTCACTCTGGGTCACACCCTCCTGCCCCTGGCCAAATCACATGGCACTATCCCCCGGAATAAAACGTCTAGATAATTTTCACCGTCCTTGATGTGCAACAGAACCTGTAGATCAGCGCTCAGCTCACTGACTGTGAGCTAAATTTCATGCAGCTATGGACACTTATTGCAGACATATTTGCCTTGGATTGCACAGGCATCCAGATAATCCAATATCCTGCAGTCGCAGTACATCACCTGCCTTCCATCTTTATCGTATGTTTAGTTAATTAATAATTTTAATCTAGAAATCATACTGCTGAGCCTCCCAGTGGGTTAAACTTTACCAATACTGATCGAAGGAGTTTAAAGTTATGAATAATTGTAGGCAGTTAAGGACATTAAAAACAGTGACCCTTTTCAATATTAGTGATATGCACGGAATTCCTAGTAGCAGTTATTCACAAATTAATCAACCCACACCTTCCTGTGATATCACTGTATGGTTATTTTCTCAATTGGGTGTTCTCCAGAAGCTGCAGCTGTTAAACTGAAGCCTCCGAGCTGGGTCTCAATTTATTTGTTGCCTTGTCAGCAGAAAGCAGGGCAGAATTGGGTAAGCCATGTGGCAGACAATGCAGAAAGCTCATCTCACAGCCAAACAAGATGCTGTGGCTGCGAACAGTGTGATACAGCCTCCTGTGTTTGCCAGGGAGAGGGATGCGATTGGTGACTAGGAGTGGCACTTCCAGTGGGAACGGCTTTGATCTTCCCAATATTTACCCAGAGGAAATTTCTGTGCGTCGAGTACTGTATATCAATCTGAGAATTTAAACAGAGTGGACGGGTTGAGAGAAATGATGGAGAGTTCGAGTAGGGGATCATCCATATTTGTGTGAAATTTAATGTCTATTCTTTCACACAATATTGCTGTCGAACAACATGTAGATGAGCATTGGAGAGGGAAGAAGGACAGATCTTTGTGGTGGGAGTGTGATGAGAAGTAAGTGTAACTCTGACTATGATTAGATAGATAAGAATTGAACCCCTTAGCATTCTTGAAATACTCTGCCCCAGGCTGGTCAATCAGTTTTCAGCTATCTGGACACTAAAGCTCTGGAATCCCTTTTTTTAAACCTCTCTTTCTCTTATGGTCCTGCTACGTCTGTGTTTTTGTTCATACATTTTAATTTCTGCTTCTTTAGCTTGATAGTGCCACAGTGATGTGGCTTTGGATGCCCTGCTATGTTAAAGGTGCTAAATGGAAACAAATTTTGATACAGGGAAAGTCTGGAGTGAAAACCACATACTTCTCAGTTACAGTCACCAGCTCCCTTAATGAGAACAAAATTCACAAACAAAGGAAACCCATTTAAGCAGTGAGTCTCACTGTATCTATTATGAAAAGTTAACTCACCTCCACCCCGTCCTCTCCAGTGTAGCCACAACGAGTTACCCTGCAGCCTGGCACCCCAAATACAGTCATCATGGCACTCCACATGAATGGCAGTTTCTGAAGGTCATCAGACACACCCTCCTGCAGCACCCTTGCTGCAGATGGACCTGGGCAATATAAACAACAGCTCCACATTATCTAGAAGGTTCCAGCACCCTAATGCAAGGAAGTTAAATGACTGCAGTTTTATCGTACCAAAGCAAGATCACCAAGGACGGAAAAGGATGGGGTGGACACTAGGACTCCTGATGCACCTTCGTGCTCGTTTGTTGCCGGGTGTGGGGATTCCCATTTAGAGGGAATTTGTTTAGCTGTGGTTCAGTTGTTAGTTAACTCACCTCTGACTCAGTAGACAGAATGCTCAAGACCCACTCCAGAGACCTGAGCAGGTTGACATTCCCAGTGCACCCTGAGGAAATGCTGCACTGTGAGACATTGCTGTCTCTCTAATCTTTTAAGGTGTAAAAGATCTCATGGCGCTATTTCAAAGAGCAGCATATTTCTCCCTCGTCTGTGTGTGTGTCTGTACATGTGCTCATGTGCCTGATCGCATGTCCCCCCAGCTGGTGCCTGGATCTTTGAGGATCTCCTCTGGGTACAAAGCTGTCACCACCTCTCTCCTAGTACCAGTCTATTGCTTACTAATACACATCGGTGAATGGTGATTACACGGAAGTTGTGGGAGAAGAGGAATGTTTTTGAGAAACAAGAAAAGTTTATTAGAGAATCCGAGCGCCAGGAAACAGGATCCAGCAAATGGGGGCCTCTGGAGCAGGAGGCAAAGGACACAGATCCACACAACTGGGAGGGAGAGGATGTGGGTGCCTGAGCTAGAGAGAGTCGAGGAGGAGAGTATGGGTAAAGGTGAGAGTGGGGGGAGTCAGGTAAATGCTTGAGGATGGGGGAGATTTAAGCTAAAGAGCAACTGCAGCATTTGGGCCCAGGTGCTCCTCACTTCACACGCCCCGGGGAGTGGGGGTCACCCCATGAGTGTGATCGGCTGTGCCCACACACAGGGATGCACGTGCTTGTGCAAGTGTGAACACGTACGCATTCATGCGAGAATGATATCTTAAAACGTAAACATTAAATCTGTGGATCAGGCAGCACCAAAGAGACAGAAATCCTGATATGGAACTCTGACAATTTAGGATTATTCCATGGTGATAGAATGAAGTGGTCACCTTGCAGCGCTATCAATCCCGCCTCCAAAAACTCCAGGTCAGCATCATTCCCAGCGGCTTTGAACTCGGCCAGCTTCTCCTAGGAACAGAAGGAAGGCAATTAGCAGAGGCCCGAACGCCAGAGCAGGAGGAGGGCTCCTCACTAACTATAAAGGCACTCATGTGGCAAACCCACAGCATACTGCCCCATAACCCTCCTTGACTCTCTCTCTCTCTGTCTCTTGCTCAGGAACCCACACCCTCTACCTCCCACTTCTGGAGCCCTGCGCCCTCTCCCTCCCAGTTGTGTGGACCTGCGTCCTTTGCCTCCAGCTCCAGAGGCCCCGTTCACTGGATTCTGTTTCCTGGCGTTCAGATCGCTCCCAGCATGCGCGCACCAGTGTCAAACCAGTTACTGACTTGCTCAACCCTGGGCCCAAAGCGCAGTTTCCAAAAGCTCCCTTCTCCTAAATTAGCTCAAAGTCTTTTCTCACCCCCACCAAGGGGATGAATGGGTTGATGAATGGAATGCCAGGTTAGGCATACCTCAAGGACATTTCGACTTAGGAAAACCAATGATTGGGTGTCAAGTCAGGGCAAAACGGAAGAGCATGAGTCTGCAGACTGTGAAAGTTCCACACTCCATTCCCAATCAACCCCAACATATTTCCTTGCTGAATGCCAATGCAGTAATTTGTCAAACACCCACACAGTCCTCAAAAATCAGGTTTAACTTCAGTACAGCTGGAGCAAAACAATGGATTTCTTCCTTAACATCCTATTAAAAATAGCAGTCCCACTCAAAAATACAACAAAATGATCCCACTTTCTGTTTTGTCATCAATAGCGAAATTAACACGTACTGCCTAAAGCAGGACAAGTCAGGGGTTTGTAAAGCCACGACTGAATCCAGAACCTTCTGTGCAACTGTAGTTCAGCAGTGAACTCGGTACCAAGATCCCACAATGATAGCTCAGCCGCCTCATGTTTGTGAGCTTGTGTCTTTGTGATGCCTACAGCAAAGCCAACATACCTTCATGTGGGCAGAGTCCTTGTCAGCACAGCCCGCATTCGATACGATATACAGATATCCATCTGAAGTCCGAGTCACTATCAGATCATCCTTTATCCCTCCTGTTTCATTGGTGAAGAGCGACAGTGTACCCTGAACACAAAGAAGTGAAAGGTTAGGACTGAAGGACACAAACAGCTGGGCCCAATAAATATAGCCAGTCAGGAGGAACAGACTAGAGCAATCAACGAGTAGGAATGTGTGCACTATTATCAAATCAGTTACTGACTAGAACCCCCAGGCTCTAGGAGCGGTTTCCAAAAGCTTCCTTTTCCTAAATTAGAGGAAGTTTTTCTCTGGATACTGAATGGGGTGATAGACAGAATGGGATTTACTGACCTGGAGTTTTTGGTGGTGGTATTGGTAGCATGGCAAGGTACCAGTTCACTCTATTACCATGGAATAATCCTGGAAGTACACTGTGACTCAGGAAAATCATTGGGAAAAGATCATTCTAGACTTCCTACAGAAAATGTCCTAGAAATGCTCTACCTGTTGGTGTGCAATTCACTGGAGTTGGATTGCAGCCAGTCAACCTAGGCAGTATCACCAGACTATATGACTGTGGGGGAATCGCAGTACAGCTCACACTGAGGTCTCTCAATGTTCACTTTCCCTGGTTGATATTGCACCTCACTCCGCTAACTACCACTAAGGCCAAACATGGCATCACCCTATCTCGATGCCTGCCTTTGATATGACTGTGATGAGAGGTATGAACTGGTAATCAAGTCAGTGCACCAGTCATGTATCGATTCACTCGCCAAAATGGCCATTTGCTTGTCTTTTGTACTTCCATCCAGACTAAGAGAAACTTTCATCAGGCATCTTGAGTGAACTCAAATAATCTGTTTATTATACCACAAAATGAATTCTTTAAACAAGCGGCAAACACCGCAACATCAGAACGATAATTCAAAATTCGGACTGTATCTCCTCAATCCCAAAACAGACACACTCACACAACACAAAAAGACAACAGTCTCTGCAGAGATTTTTTTTGTTTTTGTAAAAAAGAAAACAACCTTGCTGTCCAAAAGTCTGGAAACAAAATGACTTCTCACGGTCCACCAGGTTTCTTTCGATGAAATCAAATTGCTGACAACCGTAGACTGATGGAAGATCTTCAGTTCGACTGGAATCAAACTGGATATGAGTCTTTGCAAAGTGGTCACAATTTAAAGGTTGATAAGGTGGTCAGAAATGATGATATTTTGGAAATTTTATTGGGTTTCCAACAGCTTCCACTGAAAGAAGGAGTGAGAGAGACTTCACCTTTTTCTTCTTATAACAACTCAGGTCTACTTAGTGAAAACAAAAAAACTAAGACCAGAAAGGCAAAGCATACGAGGCAACCAGCAAACAGGCCTCCATATTTATATCAAAGCTAGGTTTTCTAGCAAATATGGACCATAAATTCCATCTCTTCTCCTGCTAAAGGCTTTGCTCATCTTTCCTCAGTCATTAAACTTTCTTAAAGCAGCAGGTAAACTACAGCACGCATTAAACCATTGACTTAATTTCCAAGAAACCTTTTCAATCAAACAGTTCTGAATTTTCTCTTTTTTTAAACAGCCTGTAAATTTAAAAAACGTATTCACAACACCATGAGCTAGCCAACTTAGGTCTATGAAAACAGACAACTGGGGAGATGATAACATAACGTAATGTCACTGATCTAGTAGGTCAGAGGTCCAGTCTAATGCTCTTGGGGTATGGATTCACCATGGTACCTTGTGGAATTTAAATTCAATTAATGAATAAATATGAATTAGCCTCAGTCTATAATTGTCGTAAAAACCCATTTTATCATTAAGAGGAGGAAATTTGCCATCATTATCTGTTATGACAGACTAGTGACTACAGATACACAGCACTGTGCTGATACTTCACTGCCTTCTGAAATGGCAGAGTCAGCCATTCATCAAACGACTACAGAAAAGTCAAACCAGATAACTGCAGTGCTTCAAGCATGTGTCTCACCACCAACTTCTTCAGGACAATTATGGAGAGAGAAATGCTGGGCTCACTTACAACAGCTAAAAACTGGGCAAAATGAAAGGAATCAAAGTTCCCATCAACACTGAGTAATTTTAGAGTGCCTGAACATTGAAATAGTCCCTGGTCATACATTGTTTCAAGACTTCATTTACTTTTCAGTGAATTATGGACATAGACACCAGAACATTGGAGATACTCGAGTAAAGGACGACTTTTTTTCAACATAGTTACAAGGCAAAGACTGTTAGAATAACATTAATTACATTACATTAAACCTAACCCTATCACATTCCCAACATTTCCCCCCTCTGTTCCGGTTATTGGATTTGCTTTGTTGGTACTAACCATCCATTTCAGGATCTCACACATTCAACTTTGATTGTAGGAAATTGTAGGCTATTTGGCAAAAGGTAGCATCACAGCTAACCCACTAAACTTTGTAGCAGTAATCGGGAGCACAAAACCAGAGAACAGTGATTCTCCATTCTAACTCATGAAGCTGATCTGAACCATAAAACCCAAATACAAACAGCAAAGATCAGGAGACCAACACAAAGTCTTCTGGTCTGTATGGCTTAAGGAAATGTCAGGCACTTTACTAGAAGTGGTCAGCCATGGTTCAGATGGTACAGCTTTTCCTTCAGATTCAGAAGGCTGTGGATTCAAGTCCCACTCGAGAGGTTTAAGGGCAAACTGTGGGCCAATGTTCCAATGCAGTATTGAGCGAGGGCTGCATGGTTGGAGGTGCTATCTTTCAAATTATTTTGACCCATTGTTCTGTCCCCTCTCTCAGTGGATGCATTTGATCTACAGCATTATTCGAAGAACAACAGGAGAGCACCTCTCCAATGTACTGGGCAATGTTTACCCAGCAACTAATATCACTGAAACAAATGATTCAATAATTGATCTCTGTGCTGATTGTGGGATCATGCCATGTGCAAACTGACTAGTGCATCTGCTTACAAGTACTCCCTTAGCTGCATGACCTGGGGACGGGCAGGGCACTGCTTAGATACAAGTTCTTTCCTTTTCCCACTACAGTAGTCTGAAACAGAGTGGCAGACCATAAGAATTAAAGTGTGTGGTTTTTGATGAGAGAATTTGATCTTCACCTGGTTGTCCTTCAGCTCAGCAATGTCTCCAACGACCAAACTTTCCATGAATTTCACTCGATCCTTCCCCATCACCTTGCTCTGAAACAAAGCAGACACTCCGTGTAGTCACTGGTAACTCCTAATTATTCCAGAGGTGAAATAAAAATGACGTTCTCCCAGCCACGTTAGTTTGTAGATGAAAAAGTGGAGAACCACCTGCACATTCTGTTCAGTGTCTAGGGTCAAGGAACAAACTGAGTTTTTAAAAGTTCACAACATGTGACATGCTTTGGTGTGGACATTTGTTTTAATTATGTACACAATGACGCAGGTTTGACCCAAGCAAAAGTCCAGACGATTTATCCACCCTCAGATTTCTACTGTTTCTGCTGCCCACCAAACAAGCATTCTACCCTGGTGCTAAACATTCTGTTCCACGAGTGTTTTATCAACTTAAATCTATCTGTACAACTCTACTCTTAGTACTTGATTCACTATCTCTTTAATCTCACTGAATTTTGACCTCATGATCATTCCCGATTTAAACTATTCCTTAATCTCTCTGTTTCTCTTTCGATCTCCATAAAACTTGCCATTTTGACCAAGATTTTTGGCCGTTTCTCTCAATATCTCCTGATGTTGTTCAGTGCTATATTTGCTTTATAAAGATCACCTGAAAGACCTATTATGCTAAAGGTGCTGTAAAATCAAATAAATGTTTTGCATCAGTAACAAAAACAGAAGTTGCTGGAAAAGCTCAGCAGGTCTGGCAGTATCTGTGAAGAAAACATTCAGAGTTAACGTTTCGGGTCTGGTGACCCTTCCTCAGAACTGATGGGTCACTGGTCCCGAAATGTTAACTCTGCTTTCCATTAACTTCTGTTTTTGTTCCTGCTTTACAGTCCTTTCGGTTTTTAATTGTTTTGCATCACCTCAGTATAAGCTTACCTCTCTAAATTCCTATTCAATTTTCTGATATCTCAGTCCAAACTTGCCTCGATAATTCCAACCCAATTGCTCTGTCCTCAAATGCTCATGTCAAGCTTTGTTTCATAAAAATGCTCCGAGCAGCCTTGGCACATTTGACTACTTTAAAAGCTGCCAGGTAAATATAAGTCGCTGGGACTGTGGTCCATAATTACTACTCCAGAGGGAAAAATGCTCAACTCCTGTGCCTCACTCGAGTTTATTTCACAGAAGTCTGTTAGTCATGTCTGTGTTGGCCCTGTGAAGGGCCTCCGGCTATGTCCTTGCCTTCTCCCCATAACCCTGTTTTCATCCTTTTCAGGTCATAATCTAACTCTGTCATGAAAGCCTCAATTGAACCTGCCTCCGCCAGATTCTCAGACAATTCATAACAGATCCTAGTCACTTGCTGCATGAAAGTGTTTATCATCATGCTGCCATTGCCTCTTTTTGCCAATCCCTTAAGTCTGACCCTTAGATCTTTCTGGGAGCAATCAGATCCTCCACATGTAGGCACAATCTCTCCCATTCTACTGCGACCAGATCCCTCAAGATCTTGTACACCTCTATCAAATCACCAATCAACCTTCTCTTTTTCACAGAAAAAGAGACCCACTCCCTCAACCTTTCTATTTAACTGCAGATTCCCATTCCTAAGATCATGCTTGTGAATCTTCTCTGCTCCTTCCTCAACTGTGGCACCCAGAGCTGGACTTAATAATTCAGTTGAAGCTGAACCAGCGTTCTATACAAAGTCTAACATATTTGCTTTTCTAATCCATGCCTCATTGATAAAATTCAGGATTCCACAGGTCTAATTAACAGCACTTTCAACCTATCCTGCTACCTTCAATGATTCATGCAAATGTTTACCCAGGGCCCATTGCTCTCAAACCACTCTGAAATGTTATCCTCTTATTTCCTCTTCAGTTTCTTCCCTCCAGAATGAAACATTTCACACGCCTCTTGGTATTCAATCTCATTTGCCTACTCCAATAACCTTATAGATGTTCTTTTTGAAATTCTACATTATCCTCCTCTCAAAACTGTCAAGTTTTGAATTCCACACTCCCAAGTCTGGTTCTCCTACTCTGAAACAAATAAGCTGTTGAGATATACACGTTTCTTTCTCACTTTGAAGTCATTCTCTGCATTTCTTTTATACTTTGACCAATCAACTTTGGGTAGTTATATGCTCTCTCTTTAAGTTTGGTGCTTTCCCTAGCTTATTGGGCTAACCACAGACACTGAGTCCTCCCTTTAGAAATTTTTTTTATGGTACAAAAATGCTTATTCCGAATATTCTGAGACATTGCCTTAAGATCTGCCAGTGTCTTTACTGATCCATCCTCTAGCCTAGCATGTCAAGTTCACCACAGCTTTCATGGCCACGTAGTTATCCTTATTTAGGATTAAAATACTAGTCTTAGACCCAGTCTTCTCTCTTTCAAACTGGATGTAATATTCAATCATATTGTTTTTGCTTCCTATAGGTGCCTTTAGTCAGAGGTCATTAATTGATCCTGTCACATTACACAATAGTAAGTTTAATATAACCTGCTCTCTAATCAATTCCAGAATGTGCAGCTGTAAGAAACTAACTCAAAAACATTCTTGGAATTCTTCATCTAGGCTACAGTTGTCAATCTGATTTTTATAGTCTATATGTAAATTAACATTATCCATGATTATTGCTGTCCCTTTATCACAGGCACCCAATATTTCTTCTTTTATACTTTGTCCCACATTATGGTTATTGTTAGGGAGCCTGTCAACCACTCTCAATAGTGAATTCTTTTCATTACTCATTATCCCTATCCAATCTCCTGAAACAATTTCACCTCCAACTTTTGTGCAAATGTTATTCTTGATTAACAATGCAGCCCCTCCCCACTTCACCGAGCTTCCTATTTTTCTTGAATGTCATGATGCGGGAGGTGCTGATGTGGGACTGGGGTGGACAAAGTCAGAAGTCCCACAACACCAGGTTATAGTCCCTCAGGTTTATTTGATATCACAAGCTTTCGAAGCGCTGCCCCTTTGTTGTACTATAACCTGGTGTCATGTGACTTCTGAATTTCTTGAATGTCATATACAATGTCAATAGTCAGGACTAGTTCTTGTCATCCTGAAGCCACATTTCTGTGATGTCTTTCAGATTACATTTCTTTACTTCAATGGGCACTATCCTTTGTTATTATTTACATATTATTTATATTATATGTTTTATAAACATTATGTTATAAATGTAACACGCATCCCGATAAAGAGCCTTAAATTTTGTCTTTTTGTTATCTAGTCTTGATTGTTGATACATTCCTAGGTTTTGTTTCTCTCTGCCCTTCCCACTATTCTCTGATCCTCATTTCCCATATTACTATTTTCCCATTAAACCGCTGACCATCCAACTTCCTCTCCTGATCTCATGTCAGCCAACACTTTTCAGGTGTTTGGCCGTTCCCTTTAAATATGCTGTCATCATCCCTTTCCTCAAAATAAAACCCCTCACTTGCCACTATTATTGTCAAATATCACCCCATCACCAACCTTCCTTTCCTTTCAAAAATCCTTGCATGTGTTGTTTCCTCCCAAACCCATTCCCATCTTTCTCCCCAGTAGTTTCAATCCTTTCGATCAGGTTTTCATCCCCACCACAGTATCGAACTGTTTTTTTTCACAGTCACACAAGCTACATGACTGAGAAAGGCAAAGTTATGGACATGTCACAGTAAATCAATCTGTGCTAAAACCAATCTGTTGTTCTGTGGCTCATTACCTAAGAAGCCTGTACTGACTGAAATGAGGATAGCCAGATGGACATCATAGAACACGAGTTCCCTGATTGGGGCTACTAATTTGGTCCAATCAGGGAGCCCTGGCTGACAGATATAAACATGAGTAATAAGGGCCCTCTTGTGGTGCAGTGGTAGTGTCTCTACCCCTGGATTGAGAGACCTGGGTTTAAGTCCCACCTGCTCCAGAGTGTGTAATCGTATCTCTGAACAGGTTGATTATTTAAAACAGGTTAATTTAAAAAAAAAGTGATAAGCATTACTGCTATACAGTGGTAGTGGGGCCTGGGGGATTGAAAAAAAACAGGAAAATATAAATAGGGGATTTAGAATCTCCTCAGTTCAAGGAGATATGAACAGGGGGATTTAGAAACTCCTCAGATAAAGAAAAAAAATATATAAATAGGAGTGTCAGAGGTTCTGTTCACTCTGACAGCTAGCTCCGAGGAAGCCAGATCAGTGTCAGGTACTAAGCATGTGTAAGTAAAGAATGACTTAGAGACGGGATGCTGACCTTAGTGGAGTTATTTCAAGATCCACAACATTTTACTGCCTTATATTTTTCAGGTGTCTGAGCTTGACCAAGAAGTCAGTACCATTGGTCAAACCTATGTTAGAAAAGATTGTCCTGGTCAGTGCTACAATGGCATGGAAAAGTTCCTTGATGTACAATCTCCAGATTCTGGTCTTACCTGCAACATGTGGGATACATCAAATAATGAGCAGCGCTGGCGGGTATGCAAGTGAGAGCTGATGTGACTGTCCTTGTACTGTACAGGCATACTCCACCCTGCAAACTCCACCATCCGAGCTCCATTATTCCGATGGAATTCATTTAGCGCCGTCTTCTTGAGAGATTCCTGATTAGAAAACACAATAGATTCCCTCAAGTAAACTCAAAAACATATTGGTGTTCTTCAGCTGAACCTAAGTTGCACTTATTTTAGTGCAGTAAGAATGTTTACATTAATGATATGACGATGTATAGCAGTCATATGCAATTGAGACTCAAGGGTCTGTATTACGTACAATAATATGTAATTGAAAGATTGAATCAAACTCTTGAGAGTCGATAATAGTCTCTTTTAGATAAGGCAAAGACAGAGATGCAGCAAACTCAAAATGTGGACTGTATAGTCTAAGTTAGCAGTCTCTACAATGCAGGGCCAAATCCTGACACGCAAACCTCATAACAGACAGAGTCCATGAGGACACTACAACTTTGGGATATATATCATAGAATCCATACAGTGCAGAAGCAGGTCATTCAACCCATCGAGCCCACACCGAACCTCCGAAGAGCATCCCACCCAGACCTACCACCCCTACTGTATCCCTGTAGCCCTGCATTTCCCATGGCTAATCCACCTAGCCTGCACATCTTTGGACTGAGGGGGGAAACCGGAGCACCTGGGAGAAACCCATGCAGACCTGGGGAGAACCCGGGTCCCTGGCAATGTGAGGCAGCAGTGCTAACCACTGAGCCACCGTGCCACCCAATCGAAGGAGGTAGATCAATCCATGGTGTCAGGTTAAACCACTTATTCCAAAGACTGATTCCAATTATATGGCACAAGACTCCCTAGCTGGACTGGTCTTCCTCTCTTCTCCTTACCTATTCCAAAAGGGGACTACTGCAGTCCATTTTTTAATAACTTTGGGATAGGGGAGACAAAAGTAAACTTAATAATATTCTTGTCCCTCACAACATCTTCAACCCAGCATGTTACCACCCATTATAATGTTATCCTTGGCTCAACAAAGTAAAACTCTAAGGGGTAATACACTTGGCAAATGTTATCAAACTGAAATGTTGACTTTGTTTCTGTCTCCACACATGGTGCCTGATCTGATGAATATTTCCAGCCTTTTGCTTTTATGCCTCATGTCAATAGCAGGAAAGGTACAAGAAACCAATATTAGGGGCAAAATAAATATTCAGTGAAAAAAACATTAAAAACATAAAGCGCTGGAGAAGCTCAGTGGGTCCGACAGACGGCAGCGAGAAACAGTTAACATTTTGAGTCCGATATAACTCTTCTTTGCAACTCAGGGAGATAAGAAGAAATATTTCACTTAGGGTTGTCAGGATTTTGAATAGTTGATAGGGATAGGAAAGGAGATGAAGATACACTTGGAAGACAAGGAACGTTCAAGGTTATGGAAGTAAGCAAGGACATGGGACAGCACACCCTGCAATGGGCTGAATGGTCCACTAACATGCTGCAAGTTTTTATGATCTGGTGAGTTCACTGCAGTTTGTGGGGTCTGGCTGTGTTCAAATGGTCTAAATTACAACAGACAATAATTCTAAAGGCTGATGAAGGGTCTAGGCCCGAAACGTCAGCCTTCCTGCTCCTATGATGCTGCTTGGCCTGCTGTGTTCATCCAGCTCCACACCTTGTTATCCCATAATTCTAAAGGCGACTGTTTTGGGATATTCTGAGGCCATGAAAGCGGATGTTAATGCAAGCACATCATTTCTAAATGTCATTGGTATAACATCCACATTTTCCTTATGCCTCAAACGTGTTTCACCTAGGTTAAGGATGTAGGAGAGCAAGTTGCTGCTCCAGAAGCCACTTTTTCCGCACATCAAGAGGCCTAGTGCTTCAGTGTGGTCAAAGAGATGAACTATTCTCCTCACCGGTTATTATGGGGATAAGGTGAAGCAGAGGAGCAGCAGCATCTCTGTCTTTGCCTTATCTGACTCTCAAGAGTTTGATTCAATCTTTTAGTTACATATTATTGTACATAATACAGACCCTTGAGTCTCAATTGCATGTGTCTGCTATACATCGTCATATCATTAATGACATGAACCATTGCTTTCATTCAACATACATGACTGTAGTGTGTCCCTGTCCCTGTCCCTCCGTTAACCAGAAAACAAGGTGTGATCACCAAGACTTGGCAAGGGTACAGAGGAGATATACTGGAAAGGTGTCAGGGATGAGGGACTTCAGATAAATGGAGAGACAGCAGGAGTTGGGTTGTTCTCCTTAAAGCAGAGAAGCTTAAGCAGAGATTTGGGTGTTTAAAACCACAAACAGCAAATGAAAAACTGGTTCCAGTGGGAGAGAAATTTAAGATGATTGGCAGAACAGCCACTGGCAAGATGATCAGATACTTTTACGCAATGAGGTTATGGTGATATGGAAATTTCTGCTTGAAGAGCTGGTGGAAGCAAGTTCAATAGGAGCTTTCACAATGGCATTGGATAAATACACAAGGGGGACACATTCACAGGGCTGTGAGAAAAGAGCAGCACAGATGTATTAACCGAATAGTTCTTTCATAGAGTCAACATAGGTGGGATGTGCCAAACGGCCTCACTTTGCGATGTGCAGTTCTATGATTAAGAACATTAGAATGAAAGTTGGGTAGGTTGTGGAGCAAGCTTGCTCCATAAGTTGAGAAAATCATGGATAATCTAGCTGTGGCCTCACCTGCAATTCCCTGCCTGCCTCCCATTAACCCAGAATTCCCCTGTAGATCAAATGTCTGAATACATTCAAGGCTGAGTTGGACCATGATCCAGCCTCCATTGCTCACTTGGAAAGAATTCCAAAGACAAACAACTCTGAGGGTAAAAATTCCACAACTCCACCTAAAATGGTAGACCTCAGCAATGCCCATTGTTCTTGAGTTACCCTCAAGGGAATTCACCATTTTAGTATCTATTCAGTCAGGCCCTCTCAGAATTTTATATGTTTCAATTAGACTATCTCTCTTTCTCTCAAGCACTGTGGAGTATAGGACCAAACTGCTCAGCTTTCCCTCATTAGACAAAGCCCACATCCCAGGAATCAGCCTAGTGATCTTTTCGGAACTGTGTCCAATGCAGGTACATTCCTCCTTAAAGGAGACCAAAACTGGAAGCAGTAGTCCAGATATGGTCTCACCAACATGCTGGGCAATTCCAACAAGACAACCTCACTTTCATACAGCAACATTACTTACAGCACTATTCCTTCCTAGTAGTCAAATTAGAATGGGATTACTTTCAGATCTCCCTAATGGTCAGCTGGACAACTTCCTCTTTCAGACTGTGGTTGGGCAAGTGACGAACCTGCTCTGAGATCTAGTTTTAAGGTGGCCTGCATTTTTAAAGCAATATTGGCGCAAGAACTGCATTTATAAGTATTTTTAATCAACCTGTTCAGACAGGTAATGACACACCTCCTGAGCTGATGGGACTTCAAACTGCACCTTCTAGTCCAGAGGTAGGGAAATTTAACACAAACTACACAATGAAGTGGTCTCAGGCTACACTGGTAGATGGAACTTAATCGTGATAAGTGCAAGATGATGCATTTTGGGAGGTCTAATTAGGGAAGGTCATACACAATGAATGGTCGGTCCCTAAGGAGTACTCAGGAACAAAGGGACCTTGGTGTACATGTCTATAGATCCCCAAAGGTGTCAGCGCAGGTAGACAGGATGGTGAAGAGATGCTTGCCTTCATTAGCCAGGGAGTAGAATATAGGAGCAAGGAAGTCTAGTTGAAACTTTATAAAACTTTGGTTTAGGTCACAAATGGAATACTGTGTGCAGTTCTGGTTGGCACACTATTGGAAGGATGTAATTACACTGTAGAGGGTGCAGAGGAAATTCACCACGATATTGCCTGAAATGAAAAGTCTCGGTTATAAGGAAAGACTGGAAAAGCCGGGTTTGTTTTCCTTGGAGCAGAAGAAGCTGAGGGGCATCTGATTGAGGTATGCAAAATTATGAGAGGTATAGACAAGTATATCACGAGAATCTCTTCATGCAGATGTATCTAAGAGCAAATGGCGCAAGTTTAAGGTGAGAAGTAAGTGGTTCAGAGGAAATATGAGAAAACTTATTTTCACCCAGAGGGTGGTAGAAAAATGGTAGGTGCTACCTGAAAGGGTGGTGGAGGCAGGTACTCTCACAACATTTAAGAAGCATCTGGATGAGCACTTAAAATTCTAGGGTATAGCAGACTATGTGAGGGTAAATGGGACGAGTGTAGTTTGGGGTTTATTGGTCAGCATAGACACGGTGGGCCAAAGGGCCTGTTTCTATGTTGTATGACTCTATAGCTAAAATTTAGAGTTTGGGAATTTTTTTTAACCTTCTAGGACAGGGAGTAATAGCAGAGGAGAGAGACGTAGAAAGACTTACGGAGGGAATTCCAGAGCACAGAGTTTAGCCAGGAAAAGAAAACTGCAGATGCAAAAGAGATCAGAATTTATGGAATTCTGGATCAATTATTGTAAACAGCTAAATAAAAGGGAACTCCCTGCCTCACAGCACTGCGGGTGTACCTCCATTAAATTCACAGCAGCAGTTCAAGAAGGCAGCTCACCACCACCCTCTCAAGGGTAATTAAGGATGAGTGATGCATGCTGGCTCAGCCCACTCCCATGAATGAACTTTAAAAGTGGTATTGGTGGGTGAAGTTTGCAGGCTGGTTGGTGCTCATAAAATTCAACATGAGAAAACTATCATTTTCTTTTGAAATATACTTGACTCAGCTATTCCAAATTAGATGTAAGATTTGTGCTTGACAATGCTTTCTTGCCCATCAGCTTCATTTGCTAGGCAATATAGCAGACAAATATTGCATCACCCAAGGGTCTTGACTTCAGAGATTGCAGTAGAGGCAACACACCTATTCTGCAAACAAAATTGTCAAATACTGAGACAGTGTTAGTTTAGTTTAACATGCCTGATTAGATTGTTTAGTTGTGTAACATGGGTAATCAATCTAACCAGATTTCCCATTCATAGAATCACAGAATCCCGACAGTGTGGAAACAAGCCATTCGTCCCATCAAGTTCCACACCGACCCTCAGAAGAGCCTCCCACCCAGACCCACCCTCACCCCCCTAACCTATCCCGGTAACCCTGCATTTCCCATGGCCAATTCATCTAACCTGCACATCTTTGGACTGTGGGAGGAAACCAGAGCAGCTGGAGGAAACCCATACAGACATGGGGAGAATGTGGAAACTCCTATCTTAACAATACCCAATACTCAAGTTAGCACTGTTACCAGTTCAGCATCAAACATTTCAAGTTGCCTTAGGGACTTGAGGTACTTTTTACATTGCCAAAAAGACCCAGCTGATCAGTTTTTTTTAAAATTTATACTTAGGATGTGAAGATTGCTGGTGAGACCAGCATTTCACGTCCGTTCAACAGGTCTGACCCATTGGGAGGTTAAGACTCAGCTGCCTAAGGTGGACCTGGAACACACACTGATCAGCTAGCAGGCATCCTTCCCTGAAAGACCAGTGAGGACAATCTGATTACCGTTTTTAATGTTACCAGCCCTAACAGTTCCGGAATTTTTAAAAATGAAATTCAAATTCTAATAACATAACCACATCACCACTGTACCCAGTCAACCAATGTCCTAAATATAAATCACCACATGATCCAAGAGCATTATTAGGGAGGAAGTACTTTTTTTCCCCCATTATTCTTTCATAGGATGGGGGCAGCATTGGCAGTGCCAGTATTTGTTGTCCATCTAGATTATCTCAGAGTCATTAAGAATCAAAAGCATTGCTGCAGGATTCAACTCACATAGGCCCAAATGAGTAAAGACAGCAGATTTCCCTTTCTAAAGGACTTTATTAGGGTTTATATATCAATCCATGCTGTTTTATGGTCCATATTAATTCATTGAATTTGTAGGATTTGAACCCATGTCCTCAGAATATTAGTCTGGGTCTCTGGATGACTATGTTAGTGTCATTACCACTATGCTAACACCTCTCCTATATACCAACTGGCTGCTGAACGTCAGCAAAATAAATGGGGAGAATTTCAGACCTCCCTGTTCCAAAAGTGCAAGATAATAAGTTTTCAATCAAAGCTTAAATGACACAAGGATGGGAAAATGTGAAATCCCTCAACCACTTGAGTAGCTTCAGGATAGTGTCCATATCATTTTCAGAACGTCCTAGGTTTTGGGAGAGGGGTTAAAAAAAACAGGATCCCTTAATTCAGTGCAAAAACATTCAATGCTACAGTTCCCCAAACTTTTCCAAGCTGGGTTGGATGGAGGTCGAGGTTTGCAAAGCCCATGGAGCACAGGAAACACCAGACAAACAATGCAGACAATTGCTTGGCACGCTACCACACTGAAGCAGTAAATCCTGGAACAAACCAGTGAGTTTCTTCACTGCTTGGCCATCTAAGAAAAGAGGCCCATTTTTGCGGATACTGCTGGTTCTCGGATATCTGGATTGGAGGTATTCTACCTGAAAACTTGCTGGGAAGTTTGTTTTCTTTTAATACTCAATAGGTTCCAATGTAAGTAATTAGAGTACACACAGCTTTAAAGATTAATTTGATCATGCATTAAATGGACACGTTCAAAGTTGATCCACGGTCACCAGCAGCAATGGCTACACCTATAAAGGTCCAGAGAAACGGAAAGTGGAATGCTGAGATACTCAGGGTCTGGAATCTGACGAACAGAACCCAACATTGTGGTCAACTTCTCCCAAGATCGTTGCAGACATGTATACAATGTTTGTATGATGTTCAGCCTAAGTACATACAACACTGTTGTGATTTATGACTCAAGTTGGAAATGGCAAGATCATGATTCTGCTAGCTCTTTCATGGTTCAATAACTATATTATGGCAATCTCACACACCCAGTGTTTTATTTTTCTGATAGTTAGCAATATGATTTAGATATCAAACATTGCTGGATAGGAAGACTTGATCCTGATTAGTTTATAATGTAAATAATGCAAAGCTAGCATTTCACAAGGCAACAATCAATGACTTCGGCGGTCAAAAATCAAAGTTCAAACAGATTAACATTTATCTTCAAATATTGCTACAACTCAGATTTGTTAGTGAATGCACACTAAGAATATGCTTACCCTGCTCTCATTTCAGAGTACATGGGCTATCAGCCCTTCCAAATGATCCTATTGGCCACTTATTATACAGGAGGAATTATTATAGTAAAACCAAAAAAAAACTGTTCTAATGCAATCCATGCAATAAATTTTCAAGCATAAATCACTGGGCAGTTAACAGCACTAAAATAAAGTTAGTCTTCCTAATTTCAGACTTGTTCCTACACAGTGTGATTGAAGCTGGAATTAGTTAGCAGTGCAGTTCAACTAATCACAATCGTGATCTTATGCTACAAGAAAAAACAGACGCAGTGATCTCAATGATGTTTTCAAATTTGAAAACATCTCAACAAACCAAACAAAACAAAAAAAATTAATTCTGTAGTTTCCCATTACCCCATCTGGAATATACATAATCATATAAAGCCGAGCTTATCCTCTAACCATATTTCAAGCACGAGCTGGACTCGGGGAATAAATGTCCATTCTTGGCGGATTTTAGAACACACTTATTCAAGAATTGGCAATAAAGCAATTCCTAAATTTCAGCATACCCATTGCCAGATACTGTCATAACCGGTCTCAACGTGAATCCCCCATCGGCAGGTACTGCGATAACCCACCCCGGTCTGAAT
>NC_063347.1:57338075-57349477 GCF_021869965.1 Rhincodon typus | reverse complement strand
TACTGCGATAACCCACCCCGGTCTGAATCCCCCATCGGCAGGTACTGTGTCCATCAGCAGATTCTGTCATACTAACCTCCTTCTAACCTGTGAACACCATTTGTATCCCGCCTCCATTCATGTAACTCCCCTGTAACCTGGTGCCCAGGAATTACCGTGCCGCCATGGTCCTGGCTGTAATTGCGACGTAGCCGTCTGGCTGCCTCCGGCTGCAGTCGGAGCCGGGCTCCGAGGCGAGCTCCAGCCACCAGCATCTCAGACACCACTCCTGCACAGTGCGCCTGCGCTCATACTGCCGCCGCTGTTACAGTCGGGAATTGTAGTCCATCCGTGCCCGCTTCCGGTCAATCAATCAACAGATTGGAACTACAACCCCCATAGTGCACTGGGATCGCCACCTGATTGGATTCAGTTGGAAAGTTGGCACTTTTGAAATCCTGTCTTCATTTGTTTAAATATTTCTGCAAGGTGACTTCTTTTTTGGTACTAAATGGCTCATTTCTCATTTTGCTTCTTACTGTGAATTTAACTGCCTCATTTCACTGTGCTTTTAAAGTTGTGTTCCAATTCAGAGATTCTCAAACTGACACTCCAGTGCAGTATTAACAGAGTGCTATCTCTCAGATAAGACATTTAATTAAGGTCTTGCATAACCTGTCAAGTAGTTGTAAGCATTTCATGACTCAATTGGTCCGTATTTCAATGGAGTTGGAGTATAAGAGTAGGGCAGTCTTACTGCAACTGTATAAGGTGCTGGTGAGACCACATCTGGAGTATTCTAAACTGTTTCGGTCCCTAATTTAAAATGTATTATTTCACTGGTGACAGTTCTGAGAAGTTTCACAAAGATGATCCCCAGCGTGGAGGGATTGTCTTATGAACAAAGGCTAAACAGGATGGGATTCTACTCACTGGAGTTTAGAAGAATGAGGGACGATCTCTTTGGAACATAGAGAATTCTAAAGGGGCTTGACAGAAAAAACACTGAGAGACTACTACCACTCATGGGAGTATTTAGGACCGGGGGCATAGTCTTAGAATAAAGGGGTGCCAATTTAAAATGAAATGAAGAATTTCTTCTCTCAAGTTCTTTTCACTGAGTTCTGAGGAAGGGACACCGGACCCGAAATGTTAACTCTGTTTTTTTCTTCACAGATGCTGCCAGATCTGCTGAGCTTTTCCAGCAACTTTGTTTTTGTTCTTCTCTCAAGGTGGTTGAGAGTCTTTGGAACTTCTTGCCAAAGAGAGTTGTGGTTGCATAGAGATTCTTGATCAGTAGGGAAATCAAGGGTTACAGTCACAGCTGTACAGCATGGAAACAGACCCTTCGGTCCAACTCATCCATGCCAACCAAACATCCCAATTTGACCTAGTCCCATTTGCCAGCATTTGGCCTTTATCGCTCTAAACTCTTCCTTTTCATGTATCCATCCTGATGCCTTTCAAGTGTTGTAATTGTACCAACCTCCACCACTTCCTCTGGCAGCTCATCCCATACACGCACCAACGAGTGCATGAAAAAGTTACACCTCTGGTCATTTCTAAATCGTTCCACCTTCGCCTTAAACTAATGCCCTCTAGTTTTGGACTTTCCTACCCTAGGAAAAATACCTTGGCTGTTCACCCTATCTGTGCCCCTCACAATTTTATAAACCTCTATAAGCCTCTGACACTCAGGGTAAAAAAACAACCCCAGTTTGATCATCTTCTCCTTACAATTCTAAACCTCCAGTCCTGGCAACATCTTTGTAAATCTTTTCTGCACCCTCTCAAGTTTAACAAAACCTTCTGATAGAAGGGCTGTTTTGGAAAATGTAGGGGGTGAGGGACTCTCAGGGGAATGTAGCACTGACAGCCAGGTTTCTGGTACTGAGACTGGCTCTAATGTAACGAGAGGTATGTCAGGTTCCAAGTGATTGATTGTGATTAGAGACTCTCTAGTCAGAGGCACAGTCAGACGTTTCTGTGGCTGACAACGGACATCAGAATTTGTGTTTCCTCCCTGGTGCCAGGATCAAGGGTATCTCGGAGAATATTCTCAAAGGAGAGAGGGACCAGCAGGAGCTCATTGTACACATTGGAACTAATGACATAGGAAGAGATGCTGAGTAGAGAATATAGGAAGTTAGGCAGGCATTTTAAAGTAGGTCCTTGAGGGTAGTGGTCTGGAATATTCTAGGTGCCACAAGCTAGTGAGAGTAGAAGTAGGACAGAGCAGAGGAGCTGGTGCAGGAGAGAAGGATTCACATTTTACGATCATTGGAATCTCTTCTGGGGTGGAAGTGACCTGTATGAGAAAGACATTGCACGTGATTTGGAAGGGGACTAATATACTGGCGGGGAGATTTGCTAGAGCTGCTTGGGAGGATTGAAACTAGGAAGGGGTTTGGGTGGGACCCAGACAGGTAGTGAGAAAAGAGATCAGTATGAGACTGGTGCTGTTTGGAAAAGGAAGAAATCAAACAGTTCAGGGCAGGAAGAAACAAAGCAGAGAATGAGATAGTACTGATAAATTAAACTGAATTTATTTCAATTCAAGAGGCCTAACAGGTAAGGCAGATGAACTCAGGACATGGTTGGGAACATGGGACTGGGATATCATAGCGATTACAGAAACGTGGCTGGGGGATGGACAGGACTGGCAACTTAATGTTCTGGAGTGTAGATCCTATAGGTAGGATAGAAAGGGGCGCAAGAGAGGAGAGGGAGTGGCGTTTTTGATTAGGGATAACATTACAGCTGTACTTAGGGGGAAGATTCTTGGGAGTTCCTCCAGGGAACTTATCTGAGTGGAACCAAGGAATAAGAAAGGGATGATCACCTTACCGGGATTGTACTGACAACCCCCAATAGTCATCAGGACTTTGAGAGACAAATTGGTAAGGAGATCTCAGTTATCTGTAAAAATAATAGGGTGGCTATGGTCGGGGATTTTAACTTTCCAAACATAGACTGGGACTGCCATAATGTTAAGGGAAAACCAAAAGAACTGCGGATGCTGTAAATCAGGAACAAAAACAAAGTTGCTGGAAAAGCTCAGCAGGTCTGGCAGCATCTGTGAAGGAGAAAACAGAGTTAACCCTCCCTGTTCTGAGGAAGGGTCACTCGGACCCGAAACATTAACTCTGTTTTCTCCTTCACAGATGCTGCCCGACCTGCTGAGCTTTTCCAGCAACTTTGTATAATGTTAAGGGCTTGGATGGAGAATAATTTGTTAGGTGTGTACAAGAAAAGTTTCTGATTCAGTATGTGGATGTACCTACTTGGGAAAGTGCAAAACTTGACCTACTCTTGGGAAATAAGGCAATGGCATGTCACTGAATTATCAGTGGGGAAGCACTTTGGGGCCAATGACCATAATTCTATTAGTTTCAAAATAGTGATGGAAAAGGATAGACTGGATCTAAAAGTTAAAGTTCTAAATTGGAGGAAGGCCACTTTTGACGGTAATAGGCAAAAACTTTCAAAAGTTGATTGGGAGCAGAAATTCGCAGGGTGGCTAGAAAATGGGAAGCTTTCAAAAATAAGATAATGAGAGTCCAGAGACAGTTAGTTCCTGTTAGGGTGAAGGGCAAGGCTGGTAGATGCAGGGAATGCTGATTAACTAGGGAAATTAAGGTTTTGACCAAGAAGAAGAAGGAAGCATATGTCAAGTATAGACAGCAGGGATCGAGTGAATTTTTAGAAGAGTATAAAGGCAGTAGAAGTATAGTTAAGAGGGAAATCAGGAGGGCAAAAAGGGGACATCAGATAGCTTTGGCAAATAGGGTTAAGGAGAGTCCAAAGGGACTCTACAAATACATTAAGAACAAAAGAGTAACCAGGGAGAGAATAGGGCCTTTTAAAGATCAGCAAGGCTGCCTATGTGTGGAACCGCAGGGGATGGGTGAGATACTAAATGGGTATTTTGCATCAGTATTCACTGTGAAGAAGCATATGGAAGTTAGAGGACTAGGGGAAATAAATAGCGACATCTTGAAAAATGTCCATATTACAGAGGAGGGATGCTGGATGTCTTAAAATGCATAAAGTTGGGTAAATCCCTAGGACCTGATCAGGTGCACCCTAGAACTCTGTGAGAAGTTAGGGAAGTGATTGCTGGGCCCCATGCTGAGATATTTGTATCACCAATAGCCACGGGTGAACTGCCAGAAGACTGGATGTTGACTAACATAGTGTCATTATTTAAGAAAGGTAGTAAGGAAAAGTGAGGGAACTATAGACCGGTGAGCCTGACATCAGTGCTGGGACAAGTTGTTGGAGGGAATCCTGAGGGACAGGATTTACATGTATTTGGAAAGACAAGGACTGATTATGGATAGTCAACATGGCTTTGTGTGTGGGAAATCGTGTCTCTCTAATTTGATTGAGTTTTTTTTGAAGAAGTAACGAAGAGTATTAATGAGGGCAGAGCGGTGATCTACATGGACTTCGGTAAGACGTTCGACAAGGTTCCTCATGGTAGACTGCTTAGCAAGGTTAGATCACACGGAATACAGGGAGAACTGCCATTTGGATACAGAACTGGCTCAAAGGTAGAAGACAGAGGGACACTGGAGGCTTGTGACCAGCACTGTACCAGAAGGATCGATGCTGGATCAACTGCTTTCCGTCATTTACTATAAATGATTTGGATGTGAACATAGGAGAGATGGTTAGTAAGTTTACAGATGACACCAAAATTGGGGGTGCAGTGGACAGCAAAGAAGGTAACCTCAGAGTACAACAGGACCTCGATTAGATGGGCCAATGGGCCAAGGAATGGCAGATGGAGTTTAATTTAGATAAATGTGAGGGGTGCTGTATTTTGGAAAGGCAAATCAGGGCAGGACTTATACACTTAATAGTAAGGTCTTACAAAGAGACCTTGGAGTGCAGGTTCACAGTTCCTTGAAAGTGGAGTTGCAGGTAGTCAAGATAGTGAAGAAGGTGTTTCTTGTGCTTGCCTTTATTGGTCAGTGCATTGAATAAAGGAGTTGGGAGGTCATGTTGTGACTGTACAGGATATTGGTTAGGTCACTTTTGGAATACTGCATTCAATTCCAGTCTCCCTGCTACAGGAAGGATGTTGTGGAACTTGAAAGGGTTCAGAAAAGATTTACAAGGATGTTGCCCCAGGATTGGAGGTTTTGAACTATAGCAAGAGGCTGGATAGGCTAGGGCTATTTTCCCTGAAGCGTTGGAGGCTGAGGGGTGACCTTATAGAAGTTTACAAAACCACGGGGGGCATGGATAGGGTGACTAGCCCAAGGTCTTTTCCCCAGGGTGGGGAAGGCCTAAACTAAAGGGCATAGATTTAAGGTAAGAGAGGAAAGATTTGAAAGGGACAACATAAAGGACAACTTTTTCACACAGAGGGTGGTGCATGTGGAATGAGCTGCCACAGAAAGTGGTGGAGGCTGGTACAATTAGAACATTTACAAGGCATGTGGATGGGTATACAAATAGGAAGGGTTTAGAGGGCTATGGGCCAAATGCTGGCAAATGGGACTAGATTAATTTAGGATATCTGGTCGGCGTGGATGAGTTACACTGAACGGCCTTTTTCTGTGCTGTACAGCTCTACGGCCAGAATTGTATGCAGTATTCTAAAAGTGGCCTCACCAATGTCCCGTTCAGCTGCAATGTGACCTCCCAACTCCTATTCTCAACGTTCTGACCAATTAAGATAAGTGTGCCAAATACCACCTTCACCACCATCTACATGCAACTCCACTTTCAAGGAACTATGCACCTGCACCCCCAGGTCTCTTTGTTTGGCAACACTCCTACCATTAACTGTATCAGTCCTGCCCTGATCTGCCTTACCAAAATGCAACGCCTCACAGTTATTTAAATTAAACACAGTGTGCCACTCCTTGGCCCATCTGATCAAGGCCTTGTTTGTACACTGAGATAATCTTCTTCACTGTCCACTACAAATGGACGTGAGGAGTATTGAATCAGCCATAATCCTATCGAATTGTGAAACAGGTTCAAGGGGCCAAATGGCCTACTCCTGTTGCTATTTCTTATGGTCTTAGAACAGGGACCTTTTATAAGACCAAACTATTGCTCATTTTGGAAATATTCAGCACATAATCCACTATCTCTGGAGAAACAGTCACCTTTCAGTTTGATGATCTTTCAACTGAACATGCCTTCCCTAACAACAGTTATCTGTTACACTGCAAAACAGGCTATAGGTGTTACTACAAACGGATGGCTGCATTTCACAAATGTTAATTTTACGAGCAGGAATAGACCATTCAGGCCCTCAAAACATGCTCCACCATTTGATAAGATTGTGGCCAATCTGATTGTGGCCTTAACTTTCCTGTCCATCCCTATACCTGTTGACTTTCTCATTAGTCAGGAATCTATCTAATTCAGCTTTAACAACGTTAAATGGCATACCCTCCACTGTACTCAGTGGAAGAGGATTTCATAGAGCATGGACTCTCAAAGAAAAAACAATTCTAATCTTCATTTTAGATGGGACTGTATATTTTTAAAATGTGTCCCCGGTTCCAGTTTCTCCCACAAGAGGAAACATCCTCTTGGAACAGCTCGGAACTGGCTGGGTACCCATGGCGGTGACTCAGCCCGGTCTCTTGGCAACAAGTGGCAGTGTTTCAGCCTGGACTCTTGGCGTCTTGCGGTGGTGTCTCAGCAGTTCGTGGTGGTCCGTGAGCTCAGTCTCTCGGCTTGCCATGGTTGTATCTTGGCGTGCAAATGGGTCCTGCCCAGGTATGTTCTGGAGGCAGCAGGAGGAGATCCTGTTAATTACCCTCAGTGTCTTTCATATTTCAATAAGATCACCCCTTATTCTTCAAAATTTCAATGAATACGGGCCCAGTCAGTCCACCTTTCCACACAAGATAACCGCTTATCTCAAGAATCAGAGGAGTAAGTATTCTGCTACCAATGCATTTATTTAATTTAAGGAGACCAAAACTGTATAGGGTATGAGATGTGGTCTCGCCACTCTGTACAATTGTGATAACAATGCTCTACTTTTATGTTCCATTCCCCATGCAATAACTGAAACTATTCTATTTGCATTCTTAATCACTTGCTACACCTGCATACTAACACTTGTGATTTATGCACCAGCACCCGATTCCTTGATACTTCAAAACGCTTCCAACTCTCCTTTTAAATAACATTGTTTTTCTACTCTTCTCTCCCAAATGGCCAAATTCAAATTTTCCCATCACTCATTTTGCTCACTCACTCAGCAAAATCTCTCTTGCAAAGACTTTGTATCACCCTCACAACATACTTTCCTATCTCTTTTACAGTTAGCAAATATATCCATTATACATACTGCCCTCATCGAAGTCATTGATACAGATTGTAAATATTTGAGACCCAGCACTGACCTCTGTGGCATTCCTCTAATTAGTCTGCCAACCTAAAATGAAGTCATTTATCCATTCTCTTGATTTCCTGTTCAGAAATCAAACCTGCAACTATGATAATATGCTACCTTCTACACCATAAGCTCTTGTGTACTGATATCTGTAAGAGGAGGTTTACTAGATTGATATGTGGAACAATGAGAATATATTGGACAGACTTGATTTGTTTCCACTGGAATTTTGAAGAATGAGGAGAGACTTTATTCAGGATTTTATATGCTTCAACAATCTTGACAAGTTGGCTATGGAAAAGACATTTCCTCTTTTGGTTGAGTATAGAACCACGGGTCACTGTTTCAAAATTAAGGGTCAGCCTATATGACATGTTAAAGGAGAAATCTTTTCTCTGAGGTGGTTGTGTCACATTAGAACTTTCTACCTCGAGCAGTGGAGGCAGGATCATTTAATGCCTTACAAGGCAGAAGTAGGTAGATTCAAGTTAGGTAAGCGAAGCAGAATTATCAGAGGTAGATGGGAATGCGGAATTCAAAACACAAATAGATTAGCCATGATCTTACGAAATGGTGGAGCTGGCATGATGGGTTTAATGATCTACTTCTGTTCCTATTTTGTTCGTTCAAATGTAGTAACCTTTGATGTGGCACTTTAACAAAAGCCTTTTCAAAATACATGTACACACCACACCTACAGGTCCCCCTCATTTAGACAAGCATGATTGCTCTCTTCACAAAACCATATTGATTCTGCCTGATTGCATTAAAATGTTCTAAGATTTAAGATTTAGATTTATTGTCATGTATATTCAAGTACAGGAGAACATTGAAAATTGTATAATGTCGCCACACATGGCCCCATCTTAGGTACAAAGGTACCTAGGTACAAAAAACTTAGGTACAAAATAGTAAGAGAAACAGAATTAAAAAGTTAAGCCTTACCTTCAGAGAACAAGTAGAAAAATAAAGAAATCAGGTAATAATTAACATTAAAAATCCTTTTTAATTTAAACTAGAAAAATAAAGGAATTAAGTTAAACATTCAGCAATATTTGATGAGTCTTCTGAGCAGAACAGCTCCAGAGACCTCAGCTGCATGTCCTTGACTCCACCGCAGATACTAGGGGACCTCCCTCACTGCTCGCTCCTCCTGCATTGGGCCACAATGCCACCACTGCTGCTGCTGAAGCTGCTGTCTCCCCGGATCTTCTCTTGTTGGCTCCAGAACATGCCTGGGCAGGACCTATTTGCACACGGAGATACAGCCACGCCAAGACGAGAGACCGGGCTGACAGACCACCATGAGCCACCGAGAGACCGGGCTGAGACACCGCCATGAGCAACTGAGACATTGCCACGTGTTGCCAAGAGAGTGGGCTGAGTCACCGCCACGGGCGCCTCGCTGGTTCCATGCTGAGGCTGGGAAGAGACACCAAGAGAGAAAAACAAACAAAGAAGAGAAACAAAGAGAAAGAAACAGATGGAGTGGATGAGCTCCAGCTAAAGCACCTTCTCTGCCGTCACCTTGAAGTACCCTGCTATGGGCTCCTTAACAACGGATTCTAAAATTTAGCCTGTGGCTGAGGTTAGGCAAACTAGCACAGTTTTCTGCTTTTCTCTCCCTCTTTTCTAGAAGAGTTATATTTGCTACTTGCCAATTTGACGATAACATTCCAGAATGCAGAGAATTTTGGAAGTTACAACAGTGCATCTACTATTTCCATAATCATTTTCTAACTTACCTCTGACGATTGTAATTGTTTTACATTCCTCCTCTCTTTCACCTTGAGTTTTAGAATTTTCTAGGATGTTATTTCTATGTTCTACAGTGAAGATGATACAAAATATTTGTTAAACACTTCCGCCATTTGTTTATTTCCCATTACCAATTCCCCAGACTCACTCGCCAAAAGATTCTTTACTTTGCTTTACTCTTTTTCTTTTTAAATATCTGTAGAAACTTGTACTATTGTTTTATATTTTAAGAGAGCTTTCTCTCATGCTCTTATTTCTCCCTCCTCTTTACTTTCCCGTGAAGGTAAAGTAGCCTTAGTCTTACCAGACCATAGGTTTTCTCTCCCATTAGAGAGAGACGTGTGGTGGTGGTTTAACCTGAGGGTCACCATACCTCAGGCAAGGGGTGAGGTGATGTGGAGTAATGCCAACAGCATGGGTTCAATTCCTGCACCTGTTGAGGTTATCATGAAGAGGTGTCCTTCTCAACCTCTCCCCTTACCTGAGGCATGGTGATCCTCAGGTTAAACCACCATCAATTGTGTCTCACTTTTTCTGAGAGAGCAGGCCTATGGTCAGGTAGGACTATGGCCACTTTACTTTGCTAAAAAGTAAAAAGGGAGAAATAAGAGAATGAGGGGACGTTTGCTTAAAATACAAAATGATGATACAAGTTTTCACATGTATTTAACAAGGAAAAGTGAACATGGATTCTTCGGCGAGTGAGACTGGAGAATTAATAATTGGAAATAGTTTGTTGCCTTCTAAATTCTGTCCAAGCTTCCAAGGTACTGCTAATCTTTGAAGAATTGTACTGTTCTTCTTTCAATTTGATACTATTTTTAATTTTATTAGTTAGCCATGTAAGATTCATCCTTCTCCTGGAACCTTTCTTCCTCATTGAAATGCATCTTCACTGAGTATTATGAAATATCAACTTCAAGTGTTTGTCACTGTTTCTTAACTGACCTACTCTCCTACTTCATTTTTGCCAGCTCGGTCGTTATATCCTTATATTTCCCTTTAAGTTTAGGGCACTATTTTTCGACCCATCCTTCTCTCCAATTCGAACGCAAAATTCAATCATATCATGATTGCTGTGACCTAGAGGCTCCTTAACTATGGGCTCATTAATTAATCCTGTCATTGTACACTTCTAGGTCTAGAATATCCTGTTCTCTGGTTGGCTTTACAACATACTGCTCTATGAAATTGTCATAAAAACACTGAACAGATCTAGTAGTTTACTTTTGCCAATCTGATAAATTCAATTTACACATAAAATAACATCTCACGAGATCATTGCTATCTCTTTCTTAAACACTCCATTAATTTATTCCACTTTACTCTGTCACACAGCATCACCACCATTGAGGCCTGTGAACTACTTTGACAATTTACCTCTTACCTTTGTTTTTTTTTAAATCATCTCTACCCAAACTGATTCTATATCTTCATCCTTAGAACTTAGGTTACCTCTCATTGTTGTACCAATGTTATTCTTGATTAACCGCACCATGCTTTCTGAGTCTCCTGTCCATCCAAAATTGCAAGTACTCTGAAATGTTCGGGTCTGAGCATTGTTATGTAATGGCTAACAAGACACGCAAATTTATTTCCATTTGAGCTGACAATTCACCTGTTTGTTACAAAGGCCATGGACATTCAGCTATAAGACTTTATGCCTTTTTGGAACAAAGTGTTAGGTAGCTTCACCCTTCTTCCCCTGCCCCCTACGATATACAGAGTTTGCAGCTTGACCTCAATGATTCTAAACTGAAGCTCCTCAAGCGGCGGAAATGTACTGCTGTGTTTGCCTTCAATCACACTGGTATACATTAACACCTATATATTGTAGTTGCAACATATCACCTGCTCTGCCATCTGTAATGTTTGAATTTACGAATTGATTTCTTCAATTTGAATTAAACCCCCTGGGCTTGTTTGGCCTTATGTTCTTACTATTACCAGAAATGTTCTACTTACCCCAATTGAAATACTGTGCTTTAGATTAGACAAATAGGAAATACTCACTGGCCAATCACCATCTTGATTTTTCTTTTTGAATGCAGCTCTGACTCTCCACAAGTTCTAACCCTGCCTCCACACACTACTCTCACTGGCCCGCCCTTGTCAGAACATATCAGGAAAGCTATTGTTTAAATACAACTTTTCTGTAATGATAAGCATGGTAGATATGGTGGCCATTAGTGCAAAAGTATTTGGTTTGCAGATAGCCTCAAATAGCAGTTCAGATACAAGGCATTGGCAAACTTAATTTAAGGTAGACAAACAGAAGGCTGGAAGAACA